>NW_008346389.1:2914684-2915726 GCF_000622305.1 Nannospalax galili
CACCAGCAGAGAATCAAGACAAGAAGTAACCCAATTAAAAGATGGAGAGTTCTCAAAAGAAGAAGTAAAGATGGCTATGAAGCATCTTAAAAGATGTTCAACATCTTTAGTAATTAGGGAAATGCAAATAAAACCACCCTATGGTATCACCTTACACCATTCAGCTGCTAGGATCAAGAGAACAAATGATACCAAATGCTGGCAAGGATGTGCAGGAAGGGGAACGCTCATTCACTGTTGTTCAGATTGCAAACTCGTGCAGCCTCTATTGAAAACAGGGTGGAGAACTCTTAGAAAACTGAAAATGAACCTACCATATGACTCGGTTATACCACTCCTTGGCATATACCCAAAGGACTCATCCTATGGTAGAGACACTTGTACAACCATGTTTGTTGCTGCTCTTTTCACAATAGCTAAGAGACTGAAGCAACCTAAGTGTCCCTCAACTGAGGAGTGGTTAACAAAAATGTGGTATATTTACACAATAGAGTTCTATTCAGCAGTAAAGAAAGGTGAAATACTGAAATTTGCAGGTAAATGGATGGATCTAGAAACTGTTATACTAAGTGAAGCAACAGACTCAGAAAAACAAACAACATATGTTCTCCCTCATTTGTGGCTCCTAGCACCAAATCCTTTTAAATTCCAGGTCCTTTTAATAAGATGATACTGTACAGCAGTCCCTTCTGTATGAAATAACTACCATCATCATGTCTTCGGCTGAGCCTGATCACTAAACATAGTCACAGTTGGGCTTGCTGATGGTTCTGCTCATTCATTAAAGGAGTGCCAAGCAGGGTCACTGGACCCTCACCTGAGTATCCAGCCACTCTTCTCAGCCAACTAGTCCAGCCTTGGGAGACAAAAGAAAAATGAGGAAGAACCCAATAGAGGGATGCTTTTGGAAGCCCTTGTTAAGAAACTCCAATGGACTCTCACATGAACATTTGAAAATTTCCCTGTTCTGACTTTTTTCTAGTTCCCTGTCTAGAACTTGTAATGCTAACTACTCTTGCCTTACTTCTTCACACACACACAC
>NW_008346389.1:2915829-2930638 GCF_000622305.1 Nannospalax galili
ACCCTGTTCACCATGGAAGAAGCCAGAGTGGTCTGCATCCCTATTCCCTATTGGCAATTTGGGTAACCCCTTCAGAGGATGGCGTGATAAGAATAGGAGGTAGGAATTGGCTAGGCAGTTAGGGTAAAAAGACCCCAAAGAAATGTAGCCAGTTTCTTGGCTAAAAGTCAAAATGTCCTTGGGCCTGTTAGCAACATACTCTGTTCCAAGGCCAAAAATGTCAAAAGTATTTGGGTTACCACTTCAGAGGGAGAATGTTGGAGGGGAGGGAGTGGGCATGGATTTGATTAAAACACCTTACATGCATGTATGAAATTCTCCATAAAGATTTTGTAAAAACAAACAAAAAAAATCACATATGAAAAAAAAATCAGTATTGAAATCTCTACAACGTCTTCTAAGGCACAGAGCTACAGGAATGACCAGCCTCTGTTCCCAGGGTTTGGATCAACTGTTTGTGTTTTCCCTACAAGGACGGAATGAAATGGCAACTCTGTGACCTATTTCCATAATGTGCACAGTGAATATCTCACCTTCCCCAAGGCAATCACCCTTACAGGGCATTGTATTACCTAGGTTCCCTCACAAGGAAAGCCTGAAGCAGGACTTTGAAGTCATGTGGAAAGCATAAGTAACAGACACAGGCAGAAAAAAAAGGGATGTATCCATATGTGGTCTAGTCCATCAAGACCCAGAAGAAGGACACAATTTGATAGCTCCTCAAAAAGTTAACAGTTACCATATGATCCTGAATTTTCACTAAGTAAGTACCCACTAGAACTGAAAGCACAAACTTGAACAGGTACTTACAGGCCAGTGCTCACAGCTTTGTTGATGACATCAAAAACTGGAAACAGCATAAATGTACATATTGGATGGTTGTATAAGGAAAAGATGATATATTCGATAATGGAATATTAGTAAGACTGAAAAAAGAATGAAATACTGATATATGCTACAATATAAATGAGATGCTAATACTTTCAAACTACTCCAAGTGAGGTACTAAGCCATCAACACATGGGCCTTGGGGAACTTCCAGGCCTAGATTGAATCATTTCACCTTAAGTCAGAGGAAATAGGACAAATAATGAATGATTCTACTTTTCTGACTTTTTCTAGATGGGGTCTTTCTATGTAGCCCAGAATGGCTTAGAAGTTGTCATTCCTCCTACCTCAGCCTCCTGAGAACTGGAGTTAGAGACATGTACCACCATGCCTGGCATGGTTCTCAATTTATGACATACTTAGAGCAGTTGCATGTATAAGGACAGAGAGAAGAACAGAGGTGACCAGGGACTGAAGATAAGAGGGAATGTAGAGTTTTGGTTTATGGGTATCAATTCTAACGTGAAATTTTAACATAAAATTTACCAATTTTAACATTGGGGATGATGTGAAAGTTCTGGAAATAGACACTGGTGATGATCACATAACATTACTGGATTTAATGCTACTGAATTTTACACTTAAATGATTACAATGAACCAGGTGTGATGGCCCAAGCCTTTAATCTCAGCACTTGGGAGGCAGAGGCAGGTGGATCTCTATGAAGTCAAGGCCAGCCCGGTCTGCATAGCGAGTTCCAGGTCAGCTGGGGCTACAGGGAGACCCTGTCTCAAAACAACAGCAGCAACAACAACAACAAAAAGATTACAGTGGTAAACTTATTTTCTGAGTGTCTTATGACAATGAGAAGAACAGCTCCCAGACTTGTGCATTTAGAGACTGCTGGGAGTGATAGCATCTCTGCCCATCAGTTTGGATGCCCCACCAGCTAAGCGCTGCTCCTCTTGGTGCCCACAATCTTGTCCTCCTGGCTCTTGTGTGCATGGCTAAGTGGGCTCCCTTGAAAAGCCCACCAGGTGGAGCAACCATGAGAAGGACTCTTGGTACCGTTTCAGCTGTGTGAGACAGAGCTCGTGTCAGAATCATTTACCTCGCCTGTGCCTGAAGTCAGAGATGGACTGAGTGCATGTTTCTTGTATGTGTCTCTTTAGACAGTCTGCGCATGTACTTGCTAATAGCCAATAAAGCTGTCTACACCTATACATACTGACAATTTAACTTATGCAAATATAAAATCCTGTTGTCCATGCTGCTTGGCAACTTGCTTTTCTCATAGACACAGTTCTAACTTGGTAGTTATAGAGGCACCTCAGGCTCTTTAATCTCTACAGCATAGTGCATTGCATTGAGGTGCCAGAAAGATTTCTCAGCCATTGCAATTGTGCTTCCATGTTCATAACAAAATGTCTCTTGCCAAAGTCACCAGTGCTTTTCATGTCTTCAAATGCAATTATTTCTGCCCCCACCGCCTTCCTCTTTGTGTGTGTTACAGACACATGAGTACATGGGTACATGTGCCTATGTGTACTGCATAAGGAGAGCAGAGGAGGACTTTGGGCATCTTCCTCTATTGCTCTCTGCCTTGAGACAGGGCTTCTCACTGAACTGGGGACTCACTGAGTCGTCTAGGCTGGCTGGCCAGTGAGCTTCCAGGATCTGCCTGCTTCCACTCCTCAGTGCAATGCTGGGCTTACAGGCACATGTACCCATGTCCAACTTTTTACACAGATGCTGGGTGTGGTGGTTTGAATGAGAATGTCCCCCATAGGCTCCAAGTATTTGGATCATTTTGTCCCCAGTTGGTGGTGCTGTTTTGGGAGGTCTTAGAAGGTGCGGCCTTGCTGGAAGGTGCTTCACTGGGGATGTGCTTTGAGAGTTCTTAAGCCTTGTCAAATTTCCAGCCTCTCTCTGCTTCCTGTGCCTGCTTGAAGATGTGAGCACTCCTCTTTCTTCTCTGGCCTCCCTCCTCTGCTGCCATGCCTCCCTGCCATGATGGACTCTTGCCCCTTTGAAACCATAAGCTAAATGTACACTTCCATATGTTCCCTCGGTCATGGTGTTTTATCACAACGATAGAAAAGTAACTTAATACACTGGGAATTTGAACTGAGATTCTCATGCTGGTATAGTCAGGGCTCTTATTCATTGAGCCATCTCCCCAGCCCCCAATAAATTCCTTTTTTAGGTGCATCTAATGTAGCCATCTCTTGCTGACATCTTCCTTGTGTTTTCCTTGATGTTTTTTTTTATGAAGAATGTATTCTTTGCTTCAAGTCTTTAAAAGGATGAGCAAAGTCAAATCGTGATATAAGAGAATAAGGTTTATTTTTCTTGTTTTTAAAAAAGATGTTTTTTCTAAACTGCTTCTAATTGTTTTTGTGTAAGAAAGGAAAAAAAAAACACTCAAAAATGTTTGCCTTGATGTTTAAAGAAGATATCTGCTAATTATAGTTTGCAGGCATGTGCAACAAAATAACACACATGTGGATGACAGCACTCTGTATTCTTTGCTCACATTGAGGGAAGTGGGCTATTATTAGTTGAGAACTATGTGGGCAGGACATAAATGAGGGGATTATAACAATTAAGTGAAAAGACATCTTTTTCTTCTTTTCATGTCAGTTCATTTTAATGCCTTTCAAAAGCCAATCTTATTTAATTGAATTCATTTTAGGAGACTTAGGAGTATTTATGCTGAGCTTTTATTAACTTGTGTAATTTGGAGTTGACATTTGGGACCAAGATTATAAAGTATAATGTTTATGTTAGCTGGGATGCAAAAAGCATAGAGTAGAAAAATGTAAGTTCAGCCATCCTGGGTGCCTGAGCTGATTCTGGCTGCTGTAATAAAATGCTACAGACTGAGGAGACTAACAACAGAACTTCTTCACTTCTCACAGCTCTGGAGGGAAAGGATGCGCTGAGGGTGTTGGCAGATCCAGTGTCTGCTGAGACCTCTCTTCTCAGCTCACAGTTACTCCTCACTGTATTGTCCTGTGGGAGAGAAAGGAACTCCACTGCCCTTCCTGTAATGGCGTCAGTTGTAGTGTAGAGGCTCCACCCTCATGACCTTATCTAATCCTAATTATCTCTCAGAGGCCTGCCTACCTCCTGATGTCATTTCATCAGGGGGTGATTTTTCAGTAGAATTTTGGGGTGGACACAGGTATTGAGAGCCTAAGTCTGGGATATATTACTACCACTTGCCTGTGTGACCTTGGTCATGCTACCTAACCTTAATTTTATCATCTGTAAAATAGTTTTACAGATCCCGTGAAAATGAAATGGGAGAGCACTTCTAAAGTAGTTGGTGATTTCTGTTTAGGAAGCTGCTATTAGGACTCATAGAAGAAAAAGAGTCATTTAGTTTTTAACACCGTTCTGTACCTGGTGGTTAGTTGTGTTGACCGAGGATTCTGTAAGTATTACTCAGTGAAATATGAAGCTGTTAACTGTAGGAAAGGCCACTGACTTGATGAAGTGATTCATCAGCATGGAATTATTCTATACTCACTAGATCCTGATGAAGATAGAAGGTGCAATGCTAACTGCCCAGCAAGGAGGTTGAAGTCCTGGACTTTGTTTCATAGGCAGCAAACTCTAACTTCCTCTGGGGTACCAGAATCCATAGACCTGATGCAAGGGTTTTGACCTGTGCAAATGGCTGGGTGTGGTGGTTCATCTTGATTGTCATCTTGACACAGCTGGAATGAGGAAACCTCAGTTGAGGAATTCCTCCTGGGCCTATGTATTAGTCACTTTTCTGTTGCTGTGATAGAAACACTGACCAGTTTATTTGAGCTTACGGTTCCAGGGGAATTACAGTCCTTCATGGCAGGGAGGCATGGTGGCTGGAGGTGGCTGGAGCAGGAGCAGCAGAAGCTAAGTTCTCACATCATCACGCAGGCACGGGAAGCAAGAGAGTGACTGGAGATCCTGCAAGGCTTAAGAACTCTCTAAGCCCACCCCCAGTGATGTGCTTCCTCCAGGACAGCCACACCTTCTAAAACCTCCCAAAACAGCGCCATCATCTGGGGGCAAAATGTCCAAATACTTGGAGCCTATGGGGGACATTTTCATTCAAACCATCACAGCATATGTGGGCATTTGTGGGTATATCTTTGGGGCATGCTTAATTGATGTAAGAGAGCCAGTCTATTCTGGGTGGTGCCAACCATGGGTAGTTGGGCCTGATCTTCATAAGAAAGGAAGCTAAATTAGCCAGAAAGCAGCATTCCTCCATGGTCTCTGCTTCAGTTCCTGCCTCCAGATTCCTGCCTCAAGTTCCTGCTTTAGCTTCGCTCCGTGATGGACTGTAAACTGTAAGCCGAATAAACCCTTTTCTCTCCCAAGTTAGTTTTGGTCAGTCTTTAATCACAGTGACAGAGAAGCACCCTAAAACACTGGTCTCCTGATGTATTCTTTTTAAAATTATTTTATTTTTATTTTTATGTGTATGAGTGTTATGCCTGCATGTATGTAAGTGCACCCATGTCATGCAATGCCCATGGAGGATAGAAGAGTCTGTCAGATCCCCTGGAACTGGAGTTACAGACAGTTGTTAGCTGCATGTGGGTGCTGGGATTCAAACACGGGTTTTCTGCAAAAACAGTCAGTGTTCTTAACCACTGAGCCATCTCTCTAGCCTCTCCTGGTGTATTCTTTTAAATGACTCAATGCACAGATAAGTTCAGAGTGTCCCCAGATCCTTAAAGGGGTCTCTGACCCCATACATGCTCTGAGCCCCTGACCATAGAGAGATTCCTAGTCTTTTTCCATGGTATCCTCCTTAACTCAATTTCCCTGTCTCATGCTTTTTAACAAAAAACTGTATTTCACTTCCTTGTGAAAAATATTAATTCTTTTCAGTTATTCATAATCTATACCTGGACAAATTCATACGCGGACTTCTGGAGATAAAGGGAGTTGTTAGCCAAGGAGCAGAGAAGAGCAATATGCAGGTTAGAAAATAAGAGAGGAAAGAATATTGCCGTATAACACGAATGTCCCCAGCTTTCACCACCAGCCGGTGGGTACAATGAAGTCACAGGAGCACCAAGCAGGCCTGAATGTAGCTCCCTCCACAGCCCTACCTGAGATAAGTCAAGGTCTCATTTCATTTCAATGTTTTGGCAATTTCATGGGTGTCTCATTCAAGTTCATAAACAAGGACACACATTCTCTAATTCTGTGTGATCACTGAAGTCCAGTGCTGCCACCTCGTCCAGTGGTAGCCCAGCAAGCTGCTGGGGCAGGATCCTCATGGAATGCTTCTGCCTGGCTCCCAGGTTCCACCACTGCTCTTGGATGCCTGCCGGATGCCGTGCTATGCATACAGAGCTTGGGGGCATGCTCTTTCCTTCTCTAGGTAGAAATTTGACACGATAGTGTTATTGTGTGTGCTGTGTGTCTTACAGTCTCGCTTATAACACTGTAGCTTTCATTTAAAACCCCTGCTGCTCTCTAGTGAGTCACTAACATGAAATGGATAGCGTACAATTTTCTGTTTTTTCCACTTCCTCCCTTCTCTGGTTCAGAGTATCACCACAGAGTGGATATCTCCACAGTGGAGAATCATCCTGCCTTTTTGTGGGGTGGTAGGTGAGGACTGGTGGAAAGTCCTATGTAAAGATTGATGGATGTAAATAAATCTTCGAGATTGTGATTTGAGGAAATAACCAACATCAGTTTAGGCTTGGCTGAGATGCTTTCATTAATCTTTTGATAATAGTAATAATTAAACTAACTTTTATATAAATAAGAATATATTGGGCTGTAACAGAGCAGAATTTAATGACAACATGTATCTGTTTCACAATTTCCGATGGATTCTGGGTAACTGCCCAATGTCAGGCTTTGTCTGCTTTATTTATGATTTACTTCTAAAGCTAGAACTCCTAGAAATAGCAAATGCCTAATTGATATTTGTTGAAGTAACAAACAAACATCTTCGTAATTGTCTGGCTTTGTCCTCACACACAGGTGGCTATATTTCTGCAGTGTTGACTCTGCCAAGTCCCACAAAGTATGTTGGAGAACAACAGACATCATCCACATGGACCTCTCTTAGAAGGGAAGAAAATCTTTCCGGAAGACCTCAGCAGACTTCTCTTTTGTCGGCTGAAAATAGAAGATAAAGTCACCTATATGTCTACTCAGTATTAGAGGGATATGAGATCACCATAATCTATTTAATCCCATCTTTATTCATCTGATGAGACTGAGTACTTTACAATACAACCAAGATCAGGGCTCCGTAGCAACAAGGGAAAGACACGCTATCCAGTTCCTTACCTCACCCTCTGGAATGTTTCCAATCTAGCTTTCTATTTGTTCCATTTCTTTACCTGGAACATTCTTTAGTCATTGCAAAATATTTTCCCAGATCCTTATTTGTTAGGACTCTCACTCAAAAGAGGTGGGTAGAACAATGTTCCAGCCCTTCATTACCTTTACAATAAGAATATAACAAAACCAGGCACGACACCTTTAATCCCAGCACTTGGGAGGCAGAGGCAGGTGGGTCTCTGTGAATTCTAGGTCAGCTGGAGCAATAGGAAGACCCTGTCTCAAAACCAACAAACAAAAGAAGAATGTAGTAAAAACCTCCAAGGTGGCCTCCCTATATCCAGCCTCTTTCTGTTCCAGTACATCGGCTCCATAACTGATGTATTGATTTTTCTAAATTACAGACATTATGGTTTCAGTTTTGTACTAAAACTTTATGATAGCTCCCATTACCTCTTACAACATCGAAACTCCTCAATATCCCAAATGATGCTCTGCTCAGTGTTGACAGTCTTTCCATGTAGAATCATCCTCCGTAGCCTGCTCTTACCCACTTCAGCATTGCTTTACCAGGAAAGGCATTCTAATGCCTCAGGCCTTTTACAATGCCTGCCCATCTTTCTGGAGCATCTTCTGCACCTGTTTGCCCTGTAACTCTCGTGTTATGAGCTTTCCTTAGTCCCTCCAGGAATCACAGGTTCAAATATCTACCAGACTCAAGTGAATGAGGGTGAGGATGGGTAGGAGTGCAGATGAGGGGTGGAAAGCGGAAAGTGTAAGGGAAGAACTGCCCCTCACCTTTGACCTCAGAGTCTTTTTTTTTTAACTTTTACAAAAACTTTATTGAGAATTTCACACACGCATATAAAGTGTTTTGATCAAATCCATGCCCACTCCCTCCCCTCCAACACTCCCCGCTCTGAAGAGGTAACTCTAAAATCTTTTAAGGATTAGATACAAGCTCCCAAATACTTTTGACATTTTGATATTTTTGGCCTTTGGAACAGAGTATGTTGCTAAGAGGCCCAAGGACATTGTGAGTTTTAACCAAGAGACTGGCTACTTTTCTTTGGGGTCTTTTTAGCCCAACTGCCTAGCCAATTCCTGCCTCCTATTCTTATCATGCCATCCTCTGAAGGGGTTACCCAAATTGCCAATAGGGAATAGGGACGCAGACTGCTCTGGCTTCTTCCATGCTGAACAGGGATGCAGGGTGAGGCAACTGGAGTCATCCCTCTGTTGGGTTCATCCTCATTTTTCTTTTGTCTTCCAAGGCTGGACTAGTTGTCTAGGAAGAGTGGCTGGATACTCAGGTGAGGGTCCAGTGACCCTGCTTGGCTCTCCTTTAATGAATGAGCACAACTGTCAACAAGGCCAACTGTGACTATGTTTAGCGATCAGTCTCAGCCGAAGTCGTGATGATTGTAGTTATTTCATGCAGAAGGGACTGCTGTATAGCATCGTCTTATTAAAAGGATCTAGAATTTAAAAAGATTTAGTGCTAGGAGCCGCATATGTGGGAGAACATATGTTGTTTGTTTTTCTGAGTCTGTGTTACTTCACTTAGTATAACAGTTTCTAGATCCATCCATTTACCTGCAAATTTCAGTATTTCACCTTTCTTTACTGCTGAATAGAACTCTATTGTATAAATATACCACATTTTTGTTAACCACTCCTCAGTGGAGTGACACGTAGGTTGCTTCCATCTCTTAGCTATTGTGAAAAGAGCAGCAACAAACATGGTTGCATCTCTTAGCTATTGTGAAAAGAGCAGAAACAAACATGGTTGTACAAGCGTCTCTATAATAGGATGAGTCCTTTGGGTATATGCCAAGGAGTGGTCATATGGTAGATTCATTTTTAGCTTTTTAAGAGTTCTCCACACTGTTTTCCATAGAGGTTGCATGAGTTTGCAATCCCACCAGCTGTGAATGAGCGCTCCCCTTCTCTACATTCTCGCCAGCATTTGTTATCATTTGTTCTCTTGATCCTAGCCAGTCTGATTTGGGTAAGGCGATACCTTAGGGTGGTTTTAATTTGCATTTCCCTAATTACTAACGAAGTTGAACACTTTTTGAGATGTTTCTTAGCCATCTTTATTTCTTCCTTTGAGAACTCTCTGTTTAGATCTTTAGCTCATCTTTTCATTGGGTCATTTGTTTTCCTGATTATTTGTTTTTTGAGTTCTTTATATATTCTGATTGTTAAACCTCTGTCAGATGTGTCACTGGTGAAGATTTTTTCCCATCCTGTGGATTTTCTCTTCACTTTTTTGATTGTTTCTTTTGCTGTACAGAGGCTTTTTAGTTTAATGAGGTCCCACTCATTGATTGCTGACCTTAATTCCTGAGCAACTTCTGTCTGATTTAGAAAATCCTTTCCTACACCTATATCGTGTAAGTACTGCCAATATTTTCTTCTAATAGTTTCAGCGTTTCCACTTTCACATTGAGGTCTTTGATCCATTTGGAGTTGACTTTTGTGCACAAGGCGAAAGATAAGCATCTAGTTTCATTCTTCTACAGGTAGAGATCCAGTTTTGCCAGCACCATTTGTTGAAGATGCTGTCTTTCCTTCATTCTGTGTTCTTGGCACCTTTGTCAAATATCAGGTGGCTGAAATAGTGTGTATTCAGGATTGGATGTTCTATGATGTTCCATTGATCTAGGTGTCTGTTTTTGTGCCAGTACCATGCTGTTTTTATGGTTATTGCTCTGTAGTATACTTTAAGATCTGGTATAGTAATTCCCCCAGTGTTGCCTTTGTGCTCAGGGTTGCTTTGGCTATCCGGGGTCTTTTATGCCCCCACATGAATTTAAGGACAGATTTTTCTAATTCTGTGAAGTATATCATGGGGGTTTTGATTGGGATTGCATTGAATCTATATATTGCTTTTGGTAGGATGGCCATTTTAACAATATTAGTTATTCCAGTTCATGAACATGGGAGGTCCTTCCATCTCCTCGTGTCTTCCTCAATCTCTTTCTTTAACAATTTAAAATTTTCATTGTAGAGATCTTTGGTGTCTTTCATCAGATTTATTACAAGATATATTTTTTTTCAGCAATTGTGAATGGGAGCATTTCCCTGTATTCAAGCCCAACAGCACTGCTCTGCTATCTTTAATGGGTCATATTCTTTCTAAAGAGGCAGCTACTTATGGAGACAGGCCAGTGATCAAGGACAAGAGAAGCAAGGCTTTCTTCCTGTATTTACCACCTGTAGATGTGAGGAGATCTTTTCTAGAGATCATCCAGTAGAATTCTCCTCAGTTGGCTGAAAGTGGTAAGCATGGTGCTGGTACCTGCTTGAGAAGCTGAGGCAGGAGGATGGCTGCAAGTTCAAGGCCATCCTGGACTACATAGTAAATTCCAGGCCAATCTGAGCTACAGCATGAGACACTGTCTCAACAAACAAATAAATATGGATATCAACCCAATTCAGTCACTGTGCACAAACAGTAGGGCATCCAGTTAGTTAGGATGTACCATTGAGTCGGTTTGAGTGTTACCTTCCTGTATGAGTAGAAGCAGTTCTATGGACACAAAGGGGACAGGGGGAGAGCACTGGGGGCATGGTAGTACACTTCTGTAATCTCACACTGGAGAGACTAGGATAGATGGATTATAAATTTGAGGCCAGCCTGGGCTATATGGCAAGATCCTGTTTCAAAACAAAAAAGAGACCAAGGGAAATGTTTGTTAGTATCAGTCATTAAGATCAACCACTTTAAGACTAATAGAAATCTTTCTATTAGACAAAATATTGCTTGAGTGAGTAGATAGAAATAAAAACATGCATATACATTCAGAAATTGATTTATTTCTTATTCCCTTTTTTTAGAGCAAGAAAGTACTTGACAATTTTTGAAACTCACGCTTGTATGCACTGTGAAAAGACTCCTCCCTCATTCTTCCTTATGGTGCTATAAAGACTATTCAGCATGTTCAGTCACACTCTAATTACAAACTTTCACCAAACCCAACTCAAGGGATCTGCAGGAATTTTGTAAAGAAGTGAAAATCTAGGAGATTCATAAAAAAAGTCAGGCAATGTTCAGATTTTTAAGAAGCATTTTCTCCTAAAATATGTCACAGCAGTATTTAGCTCCATTAGTAATCACAGGAATACAAATTATCATGGAAGTGCTATGGCTCATCAAGCTAGTTTTTTTTTTTTTTCTCTTAAGCTCAATACTAAAGGTTGGAGAACTTATGCAGAGACAGGCAGACTGACATGCTGGTGGCAGGAATATGTTTCCTGTGTCCTTTCTGGTTGTCATTCTACCAGTGTGGGACAAAGGCTGTTGACACTCTCTTTCCTTCCCTATACTTCAGAATCACTTAGTGCAGGGACTGTATCTACTCTGTCTGAGTCTTCCTGGAACCTAGACCACATTATTCACCAAAAAGGTATTTAATTTTTACATATTTGGGGCTGGAGAGATGGCTCAGATGTTAAGAGAACTGGCTGGTCTTACAGAGGACCCAGCTTCGGTTTCCTAGCACCCACATGGTGGCTAACAACCATCTGGAACTCCAGTTTTAGGGGATTCAACGCTCTCTTCTGACTTCCATGGGCACTGCATGACATGGGTGCACTTACACATACAAGAAATACACTCAAAAAATAAGTCTTACATATTTATTGAAGGGTCTTTAATTTTTGGTTGAATTAATATGTATTTTAAGAAGCAAACATAGTCTTTAATCCAGCATTGTTTTCAGGAATAGACATGAAAAATAAGAGTTATATGCCAAGAATTACATACAAAGGTGTTTATCCTTCTGTAGGTTATAGAAACAACAAGAAAAAATGTTGGAGGGAATAAAAACAGCAGTAAGGGATTACCTTTCTAAATGTTAGTGCATTAAGATGATAATACGTATTAAAAGACCATTGAAAAAATTAATAACAATGTAAGTTGTTTACAATATATAATAACAAATCAAACTAGGTTTTATTTAAAAATATGAATAGGTAAAAATGCATAGAAAATGCAGAAAGAATATATATAAAAATGTAAAGAGTCATATGTCATTCTGATGCAAAGAAAGCTCCTTGTAACTGTTTTCTTATACTTAATGTGAAGTGTTGCTTGTGTTTTATTTTTAATACAGAATCTTGAGGAGAAATCAAGGCTGGCCTTAAACTCACTGTAAAGCTGAGGAAGACTTAAACTTCTAATCCTCCTGCCTCTGCCTCCTGAGTATTGTGATTACCGGTGTGTTCCACCAAGCCTAGTTTAATGAATTGTTTTTATAATGGGAAATAGAATAAATATTCTATTATTTAAGTGAGTGATTTGAGATTTTTATTTGATCGTTCCTTATCAAATGTCTCTAATGTTGGTTAGTAATGATTGTATGATGAAAATATACACTCTGTCAATCAAACTAAGCATAAAGAACAAATTAGTCATATTTTTGTGACAAATTGTGAGATGTTTTTTCCACTGCAATTTCTGCAGAAAAGATGCAGGTTTTTAAAATATTATAAAGGCTATGAAAAAGAATCACATTTCTGTGTGAATTATGGAGATTCATCTTGAAGTTCCTGACCTGCTATTTCACCTGACCTTTAGAGCTGACCTGCTATTTCTGAAGTTAAGCATCCACCTTGTGAATGCTGTATGAAAAAATAACAACTTCATGTTTGAAAAGCTCTTGCTGGCCTCTCCTTCCAGGGCAATGTAAAAATCCTTGTAAGTGCTAACATCTGTAGGATGTAAAAGTCACATGGATAGCTAGAAGTAGCAATACTTCCCTCAAATATTATGCAGCTTGTTGTTGTTGTTGTTGTTCTGACAAAAATGACATTTATTATGTGACCGAGTGATATTAGAGGCTGTTTAGATGCCCTGGGTATCATGTTGTCTTCTTTAACCAATCTGTGGGTTACTCACTAAGCATAAAGCATGGTATGTTTGACATTACCCATGTGACACATGGGATCTAAAGTCTCCAGCAAGTTTTATAAAATGCACCACTCTCATCAGTAATTTCCCAGGAGCTCTGTACAATGCTTTAAAACACACACACACACACACACACACACACACACACACACACAAACACACACACACACACACACGCAAAAAAAAAAAAAAACCCAAAAACTTTTTACTCTATGTGTAGGAATGTTTTCCCAAATGTTTGTGGGTGCATCACATGTGTATAATGCCTGAAGAGGCCAGAAGGAGGTATTACAGCCTCTGGAACTGGAGTTAAAGATGGTTGTCAGCTGCTATGCCATGTGGGTGTGCTGGGGACCAAACTAAGGTCCTCTGCAAGAGAAGCCAGTGCTCTTAACTACTGAGCCATCTTTCAGCATCTTTTTTGTTTTTTTTTTTAAGCATTTACCATGCCATACTTCTATCACCTAACCCTTAGCACATGACCCCAACACTTGTACCATTAAGAAACTAGAAGTTTCCTCACTGTCAATTTTCTCTCCTTTCTATGATTAATTTCTTTACCTGGGCTCTGGCTCTCATCTTGCCTTGTGTCCTCCATTAGTTCGTTTCCTCTCCTTTATCACAATTTGAAAAACATCAGTGAAATGGTGGCTCCCAGTTACTAAGCATTTTGTCTCTAACCAAACATGGGACTAGTGGCTTTTAAATATATTAAATTATTTGTCTTAACGTCTAGTTCAGGGTGATGTTATTTTCTGTACTTTACATATGAGGAATTAAAGCTCAGAAGGGTTAAGCACCATCCAAGATTATGACACATGTAGGTGGAGTTTTCATTTGATATTTTCAGAGCAGGTTGACCCTGTGTAACAGAAACCATAGAAAGCAAAGCCACGGACGAGAGAGGACTACTGTGATAGAAGTAGCATCTCCTCCCACCTGCCCGCACAGCCCTTTTTTATTCTACTCTTGATGCTAGTGTCTTCATCATTTTGTCAAGATTTTCACTGGTGCTGGAGATTCAACTCAGGCATCACAAGTAACACGCAATCTGACTTTGAACTTCAGCTCCAGTCATAGGGATTTGAGACTTCTCAGCCTGTCCTCTTTCTCCTCTTCTCCTAATGACCACCTTCCTAAAGGTTTTAATCTTCTGCTCTGAGGGTGACCTCTTTCTAGCTTTCTTCCCAGCAGTCAGAGAGGAGAACAACGCAGCTTTATGTCCGAGGAGATGCTGTGACCTGTTAGAACGTCCTCTATATTTTTTTTCCAGAACATAGTTTCTAATTCTTTTTTCTGTGACATTGTTTTTTTTAACTTTAAGACATCACAGATGTCATCAAGACACTGTTTATAGATTTTTAGATGTTCTCTCTTGTTCCCTAATTATTTACCTTCCTTCAAGTCAGTTATCTTTCTTATTTCTTGATTATAAAGGATGCTTCCGCCGCAGAACATGTACAGGT
The DNA here is from genome assembly GCF_000622305.1 of Nannospalax galili. Lineage (NCBI taxonomy): Eukaryota > Metazoa > Chordata > Mammalia > Rodentia > Spalacidae > Nannospalax > Nannospalax galili. The sequence continues at coordinate 2,930,353 of NW_008346389.1, forward strand.
ACTAAACAAGAATAATGATACAACACATTTGCTTCATTAAAATTGCATCAGGCAATTGTCTTGCACACAAATGATTCTGATTAGGCAGAAGAGCACTGAGCAAAAAGCTACTGAGGATAAGTTTAAAAATCTAAAATCATGCTAACATTTGATGGGAAGAATAGCTGTGAGTTAGTATATACCACAGTAATCAAAGGAGAAAACAAGAACCACGATCTACTAGGGCATGCTTAAAATGCCCACAGGAGGGAGGGAGGGAAGGAGGGAGAGAGAAGGGGAGAGAGGG
>NW_008346389.1:2931776-2933634 GCF_000622305.1 Nannospalax galili
CTTCTGAATTGTTTGGGACCCTCTTTGCCAGTAATGATGGCACATGCCTACCATTCTACCAGTTAGGCGACTGAGGCAGAAGGATCACGAATTTAAGGCCTGGGCTATAATGAGACCCTGTTAAAAAATTAAGCTGCCAGTAGAATCAAAGAAAGATGGGGTCACAGGAGTCATGCCCTAGGCAACTGGCCTCAGGGTGCAAGGTATGCCAGCTCCCAAGAGATGGAATGCATGTGCTGGACTATGTGAGGAACCTTATCACACAAGATAAATATTTACCTGACCACAGGTGCTTCTAAATTAATCTGAATAGTCTGAGCTCAGGACTTGGCAAGTAAGAAAGAAAGTAACTAGAGAGTCAAGATGGAGGAAAATATTTAAAAAAGAGTTATAGATCGCTGACACTCTAATGAGATATGGTTTCTTTGGCACACAGCTCAGAGGTGTTATATAAGATGGACGAGGCTTTTTATTTGCTAATAGAAGACATGAAGCTGGGGATGGGAGGCATGGGAGGTGGTAGGGTGAGGGTGGAGATGGGGAGAATGTCTGAATATAATAAAAAGTCATTGTATAAAATTCTTGACTCAAAAGAAATTCCTGACTCAATAAAATTTCTCTTAAACTTATAAATAAATAAATAACCAAAGAAAAAATGCAGTGCTGCTAATTAAGTTGTAAAATGCCATTAGTTACAATTTACCCTGGGATTTCAGTGATGCCAAAATGTAAATTCACATATTTAAAACTGGTGGAATTCAGTGTCTTCTGTGTTTGTCCTGATTGTGGAGGGATTGTTCATTATATATAAGAACAAGGCCTTTCGTTTTGAAGAGCATGTTGAGAAGTCTTTGTGGAAGTGCCTGGTTGTGGGTATTTGTTAAATAGGTGCCTTTCTACATGTGAAATGCAAGGTTGAATGGCCTCTTCTGCATTAAGTCCTTACAGTTTTCTCCTTAAAATGAACATGATGGGTTGGTGAGGTGGCTCTGTGAGTAAAAGCACACATGCACATAAACACACACACACACAATTTAAAAAATTAAATTTTGACACACCTCCCTCTGCTTCCCTGGTCCTGCACGACCCACAGGCCTCTCTCTAACCTGCAGGCCTCTCTCCGACTGGCAGGCCTCTCTCTGGGGTAAGTCAATAGCGCCCTCCGTGCCTTGACTTCCCCAGCCTCATTCACCCTCCCATCTCCCTGACTGGTCTCTCCTCCTAGACTGGGTCCTGTCCCATTCCGTCTCTTGGAGCCCCAGACACCTGGGGAACCACCACTGCTTCCTGATCCTTTGCATCCAGACCAACACTGTTCCTTCTCAGGTCCTCAGGAGCACTGCTTCTGGGTCTGGCCCTGCCCTCACCTCCCTCGACTTCCCTGGGCCTGCACCACCCACCAGCCTCTTTCCTGGCCGCCAGGGATGACCTTTCCTCTTCCTGATCCTTTGCATCCACACCAACCCAGCTTCTCAGTGCAGTCCCCAGGAGCCCTTGGGGTCACTTCTTGCCCCCATCTCCTTTTGCATCTCTGGGTGAAGTGGCCATCAGCTGCCCTAGACCAGCATCTTTCCTGGGCCCTGCTCAAAGGCCAGTGCAACCCCCAAATTCCTGAGGCCAAAATCTTTCCTGGAGGGCTCCAGACCTTAGGAAAAAGCCTGAGAGCATCTGACCCCCATCTGACTTGGGCCTCTGTGGGAACTCCTGAAGACAAAAGCAGTCTGGCCACTCCAATATAAAATCAAAAGAGAGAGCTGGAAGCTTAGATGAACCAGCTTTTCAGGCCCAAAAAGGAAACCACAAAGACACATAAAGTTCACAAAAAGAAGTAGACATAAACGTGAAGGCCTGAGTCTCA
>NW_008346389.1:2934901-2935630 GCF_000622305.1 Nannospalax galili
CCATTAGATAGGTTAACAGGAAAGAGAATTAACAGAGAGACATATGAATTAAACAATACCATATATCAAATGGACCTAACAGATTACGACCGAATATTCCCCCCAAGCACCAAAGAATATACTTTCTATTCAGCGCCCGATGGAACCTTCTCAAAAATCAACCATATATGGGGCACAAAACAAACCTCAACAAATACAAATAGATTGAAATAATTCCATGCATTCTATCAGACCACGATACAATAAAGCTTACAATCAACATCCGAAGAAGCCGCAATCACCACGTGAACACATGGAGATTAAACAAGACACTCCTGAAACCAAAGGACATCCCATGGAACCATCTCCAAAATCAATCATATACTGGGGCACAAAACAAACCTCAACAAATACAAAAAGATTGAAATAATTCCATGCATTCTATCAGACCACAATGCAATAAAGCTTACAATCAACATCGGAAGAAGCCGCAATCACCACGTGAACACATGGAGATTAAACAAGACACTCCTGAAAGAAATAAAACTATTCCTGGAACTAAATGAAAAGGACAATACATCACAACAAAACATCTGGGACATACTGAGAGTGGTCCTTAGAGGGAAGTTTATAGCTCTAAGTGCCTATATCAAAAAATTGGAAAGAACGCAAATGAATGACTTAATGTTGCAACTAAAGACACTTGAAAAGCAGCAGCAAACGAAACCCAAACTCAGCAGACAAGAAGAA
>NW_008346390.1:0-15000 GCF_000622305.1 Nannospalax galili
GGAAGGACAGGAAACGGCTCCAAACACAGAGCTAGGAAGTGCTGTCACAGAGGGGGCCTGCGGTCATCTCCCCAGGGGCCTTGAAGCCCCTTTCCTTAGTTCTTCTCCTGCCTTAAGTTTGAGAGACAGTTTCATTCCGGCAATAAATCCCAAAGATCAGAGTCAGCTAGCTGCTGGTCTGCAAGGACTAACCACCCACGGACAGCATCAGGAGGGCAGAGTTTTGTGGGCTGCATCCCCCAATGTGAATTCTCTGAGTGACTTCCCTCCGCCCTAAGCTCGGGTGGGGTCACTTTAGTAGAATGCCTCTCCCTGCTTCTGTCCTGACCAGCACTGAATTTACTTCTGCCCTTTGATCCCAGAGGAAGCTCACGTTACTGAAGTTGGGCTTCAAACACTCACATTGCTATCTTCCAGAAACTTAAGTGCTTTCGCTATGTTGTTCAACCGAAAAATACGATGCGAGGAGGATTTATATTCGTGCAGCTGAAAATCAAGAGAACAAGATTCACTTAAAAACAGAACAAGGTGCAGCCAAGCCTCGGAAGCTGTGCCCCAGGGCCCTTTTCCTTTCTCTTTCTCTTTTCCATACAGGTTCCTGGAGGATAGGGGCTGGTGCCTAATACCCACGTGGGTAGTACACAAATGGCCCTATATCACTCAGGGTCCTCAAAGGTCAAAGGTCGGCCTGTTTACAGTACCTGGGACATGACTCACTGCTACTAGGGAAAGGGGAAGTTCAACAGGGACACATGGATCTATTTTTTGTCACCAGTCAGCTCTAAGTCTCAGTGCAGGCCTCCCCAGTGGCAGAAGATGTGGCTGTTTCTGGCCATGAGCTTTGGAGAGAGAGAGAGAGAGAGAGAGAGAGAGAGAGAGAGAGAGAGAGAGAGAGAGAGAACTACAGATAATAAAATCCCGACAATGTCACAGGCACATCGGCATGCTACAGAGCGAACTCACACTGTCCTAAACTCATCACTGCTCCTCCAGGGAGTACACATGATAGTCCCACCAGGAGGGACCTGCTGGGCTCAGCTAATGGGTATCTGAGGCCTAACTTGACTGGGCTACAAGGTCTGTAGTGTCCCGGCTACAAAGCAGCAGCTGGTCTGCTGGGAACATAGAACAAGGGGTTGGAATGGGATTCCTCAGAAAGGCTTTGGCAGACCCGGCTGCTCGTTCACATTGAGGGATGTGTTGAGAATGCCTTGCCCGAATCTGCTGCTTCCTCCCTCTGAGGGCACCCATGGGCAGTTTCCACTTTGCTAGTGGGAAAGCCCAGGTGGAAAGCGTGACGGGGTGTGACAGGTCCTGGCCACACTGGTCTGAGAATAGAAGTCTTCTCTTAAATTCAGATCCAGAGCAGTCACACTGAACTACAGTTTGGGGGTGTTATATCTCGGTTCTCTTCATACAGCTGTGAAAGACTACCAAGGCCAAACCAAACACTTGAACCTATAGCCAGTTTCTCAACCTAGAGATGACTGGCATTGTTTAAAAAAAGATTTATTTCATTTCCGGGTGTGGGTGCCCATGGAGGCCAGAAGAGGATGTCAAATCCCCTGGAGATGGAACTATATGTGAGTTGTGAGCTGCCTAACATGGATGGTGGGAACCAAACTCCAGTCCTCTGCAAGAGCAGCAAATGCTCTTAACTGCTGAGCCATCTCTCCAGACCACCCCTACCTCCATGACTCGAATTTTGGACTGAATCAGTTTGCCACTTTGGGGACATTTTTGGTTGCTACACTAATGGGTGTTCCTGACATCTAGAGGTTAACTACTTATACTTATCCTTTTACCTCAGTCTTTCTGATTCTTAGCTGTCACTCTGGTTAATAAGATGACTAGCTAGATGAACTTCAGTGTTCCAGTTTCAATTCTTACCCACCACAGGCTTACTGAAAACACTGGGTATTTATTTATTTATTTACCCTCTGAAATATATTTGCCTTCAAGAGGGAGCTTAAATGTGCTTAAGGTGTATTGTGTGAAATGCATAAAAATTCAATAAAAATATACATTTTTAAAAAAAGCAAAATAAATATCATGGGCCAGCAAGGTGACTCATCAAGTAAAAGTGCTTGTCATGAAAAGTCTGGTGACCTGAGTTTGATCCCAGGAGTTCACAGTGGATGGACAGAACCAACTCCCTCAAGTTGTCCCCTGACCTCCACACACACTGGTATGTATGTGCCCCCCCCACTAATAATAATAATAATAAAAGACAAAGGTATCAACCAAACATGCTCATGTCACTCTGTAACTTCCTGTTACAGGACTTGTGTCTGTCTGGGTGTGAGCATCCATTTGGATCTGGAAGATTCCCCCAAAATTCATATGCTAAAGGCTCAGCCACCAGGCCCTGTTGTTATTGGCAGGTGGTGGAACCTTTAGAAGGTGGGGTCTGGTGGGAGGAAGTTAGGCTATTGGAGGTGTGCCTTCAAGGAGACTATTGGGACCCCTGGCCCCTTCCTCTCTTTCTTAATGCTGCCAGAGGGAAGAAGTTCCCCTGCATAAGGGGCAAAGGCACCATAATGTACTGCCTTTTCTCAGGCCCAAAGTAACAGGGCCAAGGGGGGCTACATAATGACACCTCTGCAAACCAGGAGCCAAAGTAAACCTTTCCTCCTTTAAGTTATTTACCTCAGATATTTTATCACAGTGACGGGAAACAACCCTTCAGTAGCGCCTCACTTTGTACTTCTTCCTGACCCTGCTGTGGCATACATACCAGATTTCGCCCAGAGAGGACTTCTAACAAAGCCATTAGGATTTTGCCATCTTGGATATCCACAAATAGGTCTGTAACTTCTAGAGGTGGGTCGCACTGTGGGGCAGGAAGAAAGGATGAAGTCATTTAGTGACCCGGTTCGTCAAGTGAACTATTTCTGAGATGCGGTTCTTGCTCAGGAGGGATCCAGCTCTTGCTACTTACAGAAAGCTCACCTGAGAAGGCAGGAGTTCATCACCCTGGAAGGGCACTCTGGAGAGCAGGTGCACAGGAACTTGGCGGGAGGGTTGTACAAGAGATTCAGCAACAGGGGTCTGACTGAATAAGTGATCTAGGAGACCCACCGAACCTGAGATCTCAGACCCCAAGGTTAGACATCCAGGTTTGTGTTTAAGGGGAGAAAGAAATGACTCTCCTGGACAGCCTACCATAGAGTAAAGGAATTCTGGCTCTGGGAAGGTAGCTCAGTTGGTAAAGTGCCTGCTGCATAAGGAGGAGGACTAGAATTTGACCCCCAGTACCTACATAAAAAGCTGGGCATGGGGATGTGAGTTTATAATCCCAGAACTGGGGAGGTGGAGACACAAGGGGTCCTGGGGCTCACTAGCCAAGCAGCCTAGCTGGATTGGTGAGCCCTAGTCCCAGTGACAGAACTTCTCTCAGAAAAATAAGGTGGATAGCTCCTGAGGAACATGTGAGGTTAGCCTCTAGTCTCCACAGGCACACATGCACCCTCATTTGCCATATACACACATCAGCACATGGATCAAGACATACACACATACAACACGTACAACACACACACACACACACACACACACACACACGAGTTTTATTCGGGCTTACAGGAAATGACGTAGTACAAGTCTTCACTTCAGATTTGGGGACACATACAACACACACACACACACACAGAGTTTTATTCGGGCTTACAGGAAATGACGTAGTACAAGTCTTCACTTCAGATTTGGGGAAACTAAGGCTCAAAGAAGCTGAGTGATCATCAAGTAGTTATTTGGTAAAGAACCATTTCCTAAGTCGGGCCTGCAACAGTTGCAATTACTGCAACAGAGTCTCCTGCAGCAGGGGCCAGAGGTCTGCATCTTGAGCTTCATGCAGCCTCGGCAGGAATTCCTCTCTCCTTTGGGGACCTGAGCTTTGGCCAGGTTAGAGCAATGACTCTGGATGCTCTGTCTGCCCCTGAGGATGATGGGAAACAGGACATCCCTGGGGCAGGTAGCATCCCTTCCCAGTATAGATCCAAGGGTAAGGGAGGCCTCACAAATACAGCCTTTTTCTCTGGGCAGCCTCCTTCGGTGGCCCTTAGGGTGCCTGTGTTTCCCTTACCTTTTATATGAGCCTCAGTACCACGAGGTAGTCAAAACCTTGTGGTTTGGGGGCAATTCCACCCACAGGTGCACAGAAAAGGGCTTTGACTCAAGGACATCAGCAACTTATAACCAAAAGGCAGGGCATTTTCTTCGCAAACTGCAGCCTTGGGCACATTGCAGCCTGGCAGGGCTGACGGGAGCACTGTGACTCAGGAAAATACTGTTCCTTTTAATGTGAAGCAAAAAACGAGACACCCCAACAAAACACCCCCTGATGAATGGACTGACAAAATTCCCGGTTACCAGGCTGACAGAGGCTGAATTCTGACTTTGGGGTCAAACCCGAAGGCCAATTTCCATCGGCAGTTCCTGGAAGGGCCTCTGCAGCGGGCGTCAAACACGACCTTGGCCGGGGTCCAGGGCTGCATGGCAGGGGCATGAGGGTGGGAGGGAGAGGCTGAACCAGCTCCAGCCCAAACACTTCCCAGCCCAACATTCCCCCGGCTTCAGGAGTCTGCTGTGGCCGGATCCACAGCACCCCCAGGGCTTTCTGCATGATCGAACTCCTTTGGTAAATTAGGGAATTTTTCCAGAAGCCAGAGACTCAGTAAATATTCCTGACAGCCTTCAAATTGCAGTTAAGCCCAATTCACCAAGGAGTTCCTAGGTTTCCTTCCCATGAAAGGCTGCTCTTAAAGTCTAGGGCTGGAAACACGGCTGTTAATTTCTCTCTGTTTATTACACATTGGTTTCAGGTGCTGTCTGATTTGGCCTCAGAATGGGTGCTACACTCTCCCTCCCTGCCTTGAAAAGGGGGCCAGGATGGGGCTGGCAGACGATAAAGTCCTTGAAATGGCACGTGCTTGCTCAGAGAAGCTCACACCAGGTGGTGGTGAATGTGGGGGCATTTGTGACCTGACTCTGTTCTGTTCTGTATTTATTTATTTTTATTATAAAAAGAAAGAAGGAAGGGCTGCTCTGGCCCTGCTGGGTCCCCCACTAGGAATTCCCTCCATGCTGACATACATCGGGCATTAATTTAGGAGCTCACCAAGCTCAGGTTTAGGGACTGGTTTTCTTTTGTGTTCCTCTCCCCAAATAATGTTTTCCTTTTTGAACGATGCCAAAAATGCCCTCAAAGTCAAAACAACCAGCAAAAGATTTATATCACAGCTTCGTGTGTGATTCCTCTACCCAGAGTTCAAGAGGCTCACAGGTGAGGTGACAGCACCGTGTCATCCAGGGCCTGAGCCAGGTGGTTGTGTGCCAGCTTGAGAAACAGTCTGCTGTAAACGTGAACCACTGGGCAAGAACGTCAGTCAAGAGTTCCACTTCCCTGCTTTCTAACCACTGGGACGGTCTTTGCCAGGCCGTCGACAGTTAAATTTGTACTTTTAAGAGGAGAAGAAAAAAGAACTTGAACCTCTTCCTACAATTTGTACCCCTAGGGCACAGCCAGCTTCGAGGAAAATACGAGAAACTGGCAGAGGGTAGCTGGAGAATCAGTGTCCATGAGGAAGACAAGGTAGTGTTGATAACATGAATCTTCAAATAAGCTTAACTAACTAATTTAAATATTTTAATTTATGTGTATGAATGTTTTGTCTGAATATATGTAAGTGTACCGTGTGCATGCAATTCCCACAAAGGCCAGAAGAGGGCATCAGATCCCTCTGGAATTAGAGTTACAGATAGTTGTTAACTACCATGTGGGTGCTAGAAACTGAACCCTAGTCCTCTGGAAGAGTAGTAAATGCTCTTAACTACTGAGCAATCTCTCCAGCCACTAATTAATTAATTTTTGAAACGCAGTCATGTATACCCCAGGATGGCCTCAAACTCACTAAATATCTGAGGTTGATCTTGAACTTGTGATTTTCCTGCCTTCACTTCCTAAGTGCTGGGATTACAGCTCTATGCACACCTGGTTTATGTAGTGCTGGGGATCAAAACTTAAGGCTTTGTGTATGCTAGGTAAGCACTCTACTCACTGAGCTATATCCTCAGCCCCATAAGCCAGCTTTCTTTCAAAGGGAAGATAGTGTCTTACCCTGCAGCCCAGGAAACTAAAGATACTCCTATTCCTGGGGTCCATGGTCCTGGTCCAGCCTTATGTGCAAAGAGTATTTAGTCATTTGCTCCCTCCCCACCCTCTTCTCACTGGGAATTATCTGCCCACCCATCTCTCCTTGGCAATTTCTCTGTTTAGGGCAGGGTCAGCTACATAATGCTGTGTGTGTGTGTGTGTGTGTGTGTGGCAGCAGTTTGTAGACACAATGCAAGTCAAAGTGGCGTGACCAAAGAACGTGGAAAAAGAAAGTAAATGGAGAAGGAAGGGGCCACTGAGAAGCCACAGAGGAGTTCAGGACCTAGGATGTCTGGGTCCCTGCTTCCTCATTCTAACAGGAGGGTACTTAGGGCTGGTACTTAGGTACTGTGGGAGGGTTCAAGGAGACCTGGCAGTGTGTGGGGAGCTGCCAAGCGCAGACTGAGGTGCGTTGGGGGGCAGGCAGTATGGCTCACCAAGAGCAACACTATGTGATTCACAAGGGCTTTGCTAGAAGATGCCCAGAGGGCTAGATAAATCAGTCTACGTGCCTACGAATGGCTCCGAACAGCCTCATAGTGAGCAGATGGCTGGATGCAGGTGTGAGCTGGAGAGTGACTGTATCCCGTCCATGGACACATTGGGATTGTTCAACATGGAATGTCTTCCACCATCTGCTCAAGAATTCCCACTACAAGACTGAAATTCTGCTCACCCGACTACACTGGTGATCAGAGAGTGGCCATGTCTCCCCCTGTTAACACTGAGCCTGGGCAGCAGTAAGAAGACACTTAGAAAGGCTTGACTTGATCAGGAACAGAGCAGTGGGCTGCGGAGATGGCTCAGTGGATAAAGCCCTTCCACACAAATCTGAGCACTGGAATTTGGGTCCCCAGAACCCATGGGAAGCTGGATCCAGTAGCGCACATCTGTAATCCTGGCACACCTGTGGCAAGATGAGAGCCGGAGACAGGAGAATCCTCACGGGCTAGCCTGGGGCATACATCAGTGAACGAGAAGTCCTGCTTCAAACAAGGTGGAAGGCAAGGACCAATGCCCAAGGCTGTCCTCTGATCTCCACATGCATGCTATGGCATATGTGCACTTACACACATATGTACATGAACACACACACACATCAATACCACACACACAGAGACACACAAGAGCAGGACCACATTTCTTCCTTGCCGTTGTTGAGAACGATCGGCTCAGCTGCAGTTGAACACATATAACTGTGCCATGCCCCAGCCCCGAGGCCCCCACTTACCTTTTCCAGGTGGAGGTTGATCCATCGTGTAAAAGTCCTCTTCTGCACATTTTCCCTCTCAACTGAAAACAAAGAAATGCCGTTAGCCAGAGCGCAAAAGAAACGTGCAAAATCCCTCATTTCCCAGAGAGACTCTATGTGGACAGACGGCAGACAGAACCCTACAGGGTCCTGGGCATACGCACAGCCCCTCCCAGAAGGGAGCCACCAAGGGCTCATGTAGCGCCCGATCCCCCAACCCCCGAACCTGTGTATACTGCACAAATCCAAATCATCCATGGGTCTCCAACCACCTGTCTTCAGGCTAAGCAACACTGGTGGGAAATCTAAAAGTCACCCACCAGGCAGTAGGCCCGTGCAGGGGCTTAGTTAAGGTAGAGATGGGGTGAGGGCCAGAGTGGAATGGAGCCAGTGGTTAGGAATTAGGATGGGAGCTGGAATGTATCAGAGTTTAGGGGAAATGATCTGCCAGTCCTAAGGTCAGACTTCTGGCCAACTCCCAGCCTCTTGCTTAAACCATACACCCACCTCCACTTCTGCATGCTGGGACAAGACCTACTCCAAAGTTTAAGGAGGGTCCCAAGAGTCATGCATGTCACCAGCAACACAGCCTCTGCAATAGCAGCTGCCAATTTTACTTTTTCTTTGCAGTTTTTTTTTTTTTTTTTTTTTTTTTTTTTTGGTCGTTTTGAGACAGGGTCTCCCTGTAGCCCCAGCCGTCCTGGAACTCACTATGTAGACCAGGCTGGCCTTGAACTCACACTCACAGAGATCCTCTGCCTCTGAGTGCTGGGATTAAAGGTGTGTGCCACCACGCCCAGCTTGCAGCTTTTTTTTTTTTTTTTGAGATAGGGTCTGGCCATGCAGCCCAGGATGGCCTCTGAATCATGATCCTCCTGCCTTGGGTTCCAGAGTGCTAGGATTATAGGTCTATGCACCATGCCCAGCCTTGTCACTCTTATTTTTTTTTAAATATTTTATTCATTATTTATTTTACATATATGAGTGTATTGCCTGCATATGTATAAGTGCACCCATGTCATGCAATGCCTGCAGACATCAGAAGAGGGTGTCAGTCATGGAACTGGAGTTACAGACTGTTGTTAGTCATCACGTGAGTACTGGTAATCAAATCCAGGTCCTCTGGAAGAGCAACCAGTGTTCTTAGCCACTGAGCTATCTCTCTAGCCCCTGTAACTTATTTTTAAAGCCAGGGAGGATTCTGCAGGTACCTGCTGCCTAGCCACGGTGAATGGATGGCCCTGAACCAGGACTGGATCCCTCCTTCCAGGAGATGGTGCTCCCCCAATGCTCATCTTAGTAAGAAGTGCTCATTGTGCAAAACACTGCCATCCATCAGCTATGTTCTGGGCAGATTCTGTTCCTTTGTTTATTAAGCTGTAAGCCTTACGACACCCTTGCTAAGGAGAAACTACTCCATAGATGAACAAAATGAGATTCAGAGGGTTACACTGGCTCTCCCAGTGCATTAGCTAGAAAGAGAAAAGACTGGGATCCTCTCAGCTCTGCCCCCACATCAGCCAGTACCCTGGAAACACAAGGCCTGGGTTCAGTTCCAGCTCTTCCAATGTTAAGCAAAATTATCTATAATAACAACCATGATCACTATTTTTAAAAAATCAGTGTGCAGAGGGCTGGAAAGATGGCTCAGTGGGTAAGGTGCTTGCTGTATGAGGACTTGAGTTCGGATCCCCAGCACCCATGTAAAAGCTGGGTACAGCAGCACATGTCTATAACCCCAGTTCTGGCTGGGAAGGTGGAGAGCTGGATTCTAGGGGCTCACAGGTCAGCTAGTCTAGATGGTACAGAAAGTTCCAAGTTCATTCAGAGAAGAGTGATAGAGGAATGGCCCAGACATCAACCTCTGGTCTCCACATGTACACACACACACACACACACACACACACACACACACACACAGAAGAAACTGGGGTGTTAAACACCCAGCATGCCGCCATGTTGGGACTCTGCATCCTGAGTTTCCCCTCCTCCTAAGCTGTGGCCTTAGCCCCTCCAGAGTCATCAAAGATCAGTCTGATAGCCAGTGGGGATCACGGGCAGCGGGCAGCATCTGTATCTTGGTGCACAGTGGCTTGTGGTGGATGCAACCTGGGTATCCAGACACCAATCTCCTCAGGAAGCATCCCTGAACCGCTCAGCCAGATGACTCCTAATTTACTCCCAAATTGCTAAGTCCTGGATTTCAGCAGAACAGAAGAACGTATCACAGATGCCTGAAACCATTTCACACCCCTTTAGCAATAAGAAAATGAGAGTCAATTTGTCTCTGCAAGGAGAAAAAAGGCTCTGCTTTCCCATAATGACTATGGTGCTTTTTCGGCTCTTGGCCTCACTATTAAGGTAGATAGTGGCACCCATAAATCAGATTTTAATATTGTGCATTTCAGTCTCTTTAATTGAAGAGCCATCAGATAGTCATTATGCACATAACTGCTTTTCTCTTATTTTCCTTTCTGAAGGGGAAGGTCACTGCAGAGTAGGCATGAGATTTAAATATCTAATTCCAGTGGGCTTGTCTCCCCCACCCCCACCCCCCACTGAAGGAAGAAGTAAAAGAAATGGAAAGAGACAGAGGTGGGCTAAGGAGGCACCTGCTGAGATGGCTGAGTCCCAGAGTTCCAGAGAGTCCCACCCCGAGCCCCGGTTGTGAACTGTCCATCTCTGCACACAGATCTACCTCTGGTGGCTGCAGTTTTCCATGGTAGAAAGTCTCATGGTTGGGTCACCATCCCAATGGACATGAACGTCAGGCTACTTTTAATCCACACGGTTCTAAGTCATCCCACAGTGAGCAGACTCATGCCAGCACCCAGTGCATGGCTCTTTGTGTGCAAGCACATGAATATATTTCTTATCCTCAGGAGCTAAAGGTGGAGCTGCTGGGTCTTGGTGGTAGGCACATTTAAAATTTTAATAGCCACTTCCAAAGTGTCCTCCCCAAAGGCTGCTCAAGTTTATACTTTCACCCCACCTGTCTTTAAACAAGTTTATGAGGGATTGTAAAGTATTTACACACACATTCAAACACACAGGCTGGCTTCTCGAGTTGACTTCACAGAGAGCAAAGTCCAACCCCCACCCTCCCAACAGAAGAGCATTTAGTAAGAAGCCTGGGAGAAGCCAGGTCTTAACTGTGGGGGTGTAAATGAGTGTGAGTGTGATGATCTACACATGCCTATCCCTCTACCTATCCACCCACCCACCCACATGTCCTCCCATTCATCCATCCATTCAACCAGCCACTTGCCCTCCACCATCTACTTTACCATCCTTCCGTCCATCCACCACCTACCCACCTATTCACCTGCCCATCGTGGGATCTGTTTTCTCACTCATCTGTCTTCCCATCCATCCATCCATTCATCCATCCACTTTCCCTCCCAGCTGATATTTATACAGCGATTACTATACACTGGAACTCTGCCAGGCCCTGTGGGCAAAACCAGCAAAGAAGAATTAATCATTCATGGAATCTGCCTCCAAGAATTTGTAGCCAAGTAGGAGGGAGAAAAAGAGATGCCACAGGCACACACAAAAGAAACCAGTGCAAGGGCAACGGGAAGAGGAAGAGGTGACTTTGCACCTCCTGGAATACTTCTTCAGGGTCCCAGGAAGGTCCTATGGAAGAAGTGGGACACAGCAGGGTTCCCAAAGGCAAAGGCAGTATATTCGAACCTTGCCCTGATTCAGAACTAATCCTGAAGTGGCTTTGCTTCTGTCCCTACCAATCCTAGTGTGCAAACCTAAGCAGTGACGACTGAGGGTTTGCAGGGGACTGTGAGACTCGATCACAAATAGCGGACAAGTTCCAACCTGAAATAGGTTATGGAGACTGTATTTTCAGTACCTAGAACTGGGACACATCATTCAGTACACAGGAGAGATCAAGAGAGCACCGGCCTACCTGGATCAACCCTTTCACGGTCACTCTGCAACCTCGGGCAAGTCCGTACTTTCAAAATACCTTTGTGGAGTCACCCTCGACTGACTGGGGACAGCCATGCCTCCTAGGAATGCTCTGGGAGTGCATGAGTTCACCGGGGCTGGTGGGGGGGACCATGCCCAGCAGCTGCTCCCTCCAGGTCTGTTTCCCTGGTCCCCAGGCTCACACAGCACACCTTAAACTTGGAGATTTTGTCTGGTGTCTCGACAGAAGCCCATTGCTCTTGCAGGGCATTCTCCATTTCAAAACACACCCCCATCCTGCAGGCATGCCTACTTCTGGCCCGCCAAGACTTCATAAACTTTATATAGTTTCCATAAATCCAACGGCCCCTTTTTTCCTCTCACATTGTAAAGGTATAGGAAACCTTTTCTCTGGAAGGGTCTGGCCTGCTCATGGAGTGGTTGTGGGGCCCAGTGTGGGCAACAATGGAGTAATAACGGTGCTGTAAAATCACCATCCCACCTCTGCCTGGCTGGTGGGGGTGTGGGAGAACCAGGCAGGGGGGCGGAGGGGAGAACACACTAGGCCCTGGAACCCAGGGACAGGGTGGATGGGGAGGAGGGCAAAGGGGAGGAAGGAGGCAGGGGAGGCCCAGCCTTCTGGCTCTAGGCCACTGGCCCAAATTCCCAGGTGCAACTCCACCTCTGGCTTTTCCAAAAACAGATTATCTAAAAATGGAAGGAGGGACATTCTCTCCTTCCACAGGGTGCCAAATGGCAGGCAGGCTTGAGAGCTGGGAGGCACTGAGACAGGAACGCTGGCTCTGGGAGCTGGGATAGATTCCTTCAAATCTGTGGTCTTTCGTCACTCCAGTCACATTCACCCCAAACCTACTTCGTACAGAGTATTTCCTGTCATGCTTGTGTCCTCCCTGCCTAGGAGAAAAGCTTTGGTGTCTTTTCCTGCTAGAAAAAATTATATGATCATTACAACAATTAAGACAATACAGTATGTACAGAGAAAATGAAAATCTCTTGAAATTTCATTATGCCCAGAGAAAACACATGGACACATGCTGCATGCACGCAACAGCTAACACATACAGATCCTCATGCAAACAGATTCAGTGTGATGAATCATGACTCAGTTTTTCGACGTGAAGCCTGTGATCGCTAACATCAAGAGCCTCTGGGGTGATTGTTAAAATGTTAATTTCTGGGCTCTGTTCCAGGCTTTAAAAAAACAGATTTTATTTATGTGTAAGTGTATGTCTGCACAGGTACATGAAAGTTATCCTTGGAGGCCAGAAGAGGGCATCAGATCCCCTGGAACAGAAGTTACAGGCCATTGTGAGCCCCCTGACACGGCTACTGGGAACCAAACTCAGGTCCTCTGCAAGAGCAGCAAGTGCTGTTAACCACTGAGCAATCTCTCCAGTCCCCAGACTTATTTATTAATTCACAGACAGGGTTTCATGTACTCCAGGCTGGTCTTGAACTCCCTATGTAGCTCAGGATAACCTTGAACTTGGTTAACAGGCACACGCTACCACACTTGATATCTAAGATGGAGCCCAGGGCTTTATGCATGTGAGGCAAGCACTCTACCAGCGGAACTACATCCTGAATGCCCTTTTAAGACCTCTGACTCACGTGCTCTGGGGCAGGGGCCTAGGAACCTGCATATCACCAGCCTAGTGTTTTGAGAATCTGCATCTTGGCAGAAGAAACAATTAGCGTAATTTCTTGGTCTTCTCTGGGCAGAGCAGAGAGTGCTAATGGACATGCCAGGGTGGTGGGGGAAAGGCCCAGCAGTTTGGTGCCCCCCAGGCTTTACCATAGCCCTTTAGACAATCCGGCTCTTCTCTTGGTTCCACTGGCCCATGAGCTCAGACTTGTCACTTAGGCCAGGTCAATGAAAATAGCACCTGGGAGTGACTTGGAGGCTCTAGGGAAGACAAGAGTCACTTTCTCTTTTGTCCCCTTGCTCTAGATGGGTGTCTTTACTGGTAAAGTCCTGTGGCTGAAAAGACTCTGGTTACCTGAAAGGTGCCTGGCCTGAGAGGCCTGTGGATCAAACTAATTGTAGGGAGCTAAGCTTTGCTATCAGGTCACCTCCTCACAGGCACTGCTGGGCAGGAGGAAGACCAGCAATGACCAACAAAAGAGACCAGCAATGGCCTCATTGGTCCATTTAGTTTCCTGAGCTGTCTTCAGGGAGCCATCTTGGAGAGCTGGGCTGAACTGGTGCAGAAGCAGTCCCATGAACTAGCCATGTGGGGGGACACAAAGCCAGCTTTCCCCTGCCACAGAAGCTGCTGCAGAGGAGGAGACGTGTGAATTAGGGTGCCTGTCCTGTCACAAGTATTAAGGAGGCTTAAAATACGTAGCTGGTGGCAGAAGCTGTATTTCCATGCAAGGCCCTCTGTTCTGTAAGACCACACCCATCCCAATTCACAGATAAGCTGAAGCGCTGCCACCATTCAGTGGAATACCAGGATTTGAACCCAGCCCACCTTGGCTCCAGACTGATGCTCCTCTGTGCATCCACACTGCTTGAAGTCCTGGTGCATGTGCCCAAACCCCTAGGATATCTGCTCCTAACCTAGCCTGGTCTCAGTGTCTACATCCACCTCCAGGAAGCTCACCTCTCTTCTGGTGTCCCTCAGCCATGCCCACAGCCAGGAGCACCTGGTACAGCTTGGAATTCCACAGGTGTCTCTCGGTCACTGTTCCCAAGGAACGCAAGGTCTGGAGGCAGTTTTGATTCTCACCACTGAGTGAATGCTGCATCTTACAGGGCCAAGGGTTGCTTGAGTCACCTTATGCTACCCAGGACAGCCTCCCCAACTCAGACCTGTCAGATCCTGAATGTCAACAGAGCCAAGGGCTAGAAGTGAAGGAGGAAGGAATTTGTCTAACTGCTTCCTGCTTCCAGGAGACTACCCATCTCAGATTCACTCTGTGGAACTCAGAGAAGTTTAAGAAAACTGGAGAGCTCTGCCAGCAATCTGCTCCTAGCAGCCCTGGGTGAGGTCAGAAGTGTTGCTGTGGCCTCAGTTTTCCCATCTGTGCAATGGGGACCACAAGATTTACTTCAGGAAGTTGTGAGGATCAGATCTATTAGAGCTGTCCTTACAACATCACCTGAGGGTTTCACCTAGACCTCTGGGGGATAAGGCCACCTGTGGGTGCTCACAGCCTTAGGCTCCTGGGGAGGGAGTACAGGCAAGTGACAGGTCAAGTAGGCTGGGCCAGCCAGGACGAGGCCTGAATGGGATAAGGCTTGCAGAGCCCTTAGCAAAGAGCTCAGTGCATCATAAACTCAGTTGTTGCTACTATGCTGTCTTGGACAAATGATCATACCTTTTCTGAGGCTGATTACTTGTCTATAAATAAAGACAATGCTTCCCTCCCTGGGCTGCTGTGGAATGATACCACCTATACTTGACAGGTGCATAAAAGATGTTTAGTAAACAGACTCATGCGTCCTCGTGGCTCATGGCATCTCTCAAGACATTTGCCGGCCTTAGGGTCGCCTTCCTTTAGCATCCTCAAGAGCCCTAAGTTCTTGCTATAAATAGAGCTGCTCAAAGCTGGGTGAGCTCTTGGGGCAAGATTTTCCCAAGATCTTCGGAGAGGCAGATGCTAGCTGGATCCCAGGAGAGAGAAAGAGACAGAGAGAGAG
>NW_008346390.1:16678-20574 GCF_000622305.1 Nannospalax galili
TAACTCAAAATAAAAAAAATAATAAACTACCCACTCCAGTTTTCCCTGAGAGCGATTCTGTTTTACCCTCAGCACTAACCCTCAAACCACCATGATTTATAGCCAATGACGCCAGCCAGCCATAAAAACCTAAGTGGACAAACAGGGATTTTAGCATTTGCCCAGATGGGCAGGGCGACAGGCCCAGTCCAGGCAGACTCCCCCTAAGTGTTCAGTCTCCAGTGAACTACCCACTCCAGTTTTCCCTGAGAGCGATTCTGTTTTACCCTCAGCACTAACCCTCAAACCACCATGATTTATAGCCAATGACGCCAGCCAGCCATAAAAACCTAAGTGGACAAACAGGGATTTTAGCATTTGCCCAGATGGGCAGGGCGACAGGCCCAGTCCAGGCAGACTCCCCCTAAGTGTTCAGTCTCCAGTGACGTATGGAGATGTATGTCGGAGATGTATGTCTCTCACATACTCCAGCAGGGAGTATGCCAATGGGCTACATCAAACAGTAACTAATGAGAAACAAGCCTTGTCCACAGGTTTGGGAAGAAAGATTGTCTGGGTATGTTGGCTCACATTTGTAATCCCAGCAGTAGGAGGGCTGAGGCAGGAAGATCACAAGTTCAAGGCCACAGAGTAAGGCCCTGTCTCAAAAAAATTGAACGAAGAGGGGGAGGAGAAGGGAGAAGGAAGGAGGGAGGGGAGGGTAGGAGGGAGAGAAGGGATGGTGGGAGGGAGAGAGGGGTGGGTGTGAAGGAAGGAGGGAGGGGAGGGTAGGAGGGAGAGAAGGGATGGTGGGAGGGAGAGGGGGGTGGGTGTGAAGGAAGGAGGGAGGGGAGGGGAGGAGGGAGAGAAGGGATGGTGGGAGGGAGAGAGGGGTGGGTGTGAAGGAAGGAAGGAAGCAGGGAGCGAGGAAGGAAGGGAAGGCAGATAGAACATTATGGTTTGATCTTACATGCCCTTCCAACTCTCATGTATTGAAAGCTTGGACTCAGTTCATGGTTTACTAGAAGATGTGCCTTTTAAGAGATGGATCCTGGTTGGAGGGAATTATGTCCTCGAAGAGAAAACTTGAGACCCTGGCCCTTTCTCTCTCTCTCTCTCTCTCTCTCTCTCTCTCTCTCTCTCTCTTCTTTCTGGACGCTGTGAGGTGAACAGTCTTTCTCCATGTGCTCCCACTATGAAATTCTGCCTCAGATCCAAAGCTGTGCAAATGATAGAGCCACTGTGACCTGGACCTCTGAAACCATGAGCCAGAGAAAACCCTGCCCCTTTTCAGCTGATCTTCTCAAGTATGCTGTCATAGCGACATACTTCATTTTTGTATCCCATGAAGACTCATTTTTTGCGCCTCTGACACCATGAGCCTCAAAACACTAAACTCTGTTAAGAACCACAAATTTCGGTCATTTTTTTTTTTTCAAGCCAATGTTTTCATGAAAATCCTGTGGCTTCTTTTTTTTTTTTTTGGTTTTTTTGAGACAGGGTCTCCCTGTAGCCCCAGCTGTCCTGGAACTCACTATGTGGACCAGGCTGGCCTTGAACCCACAGAGATCCACCTGCCTCTGCTTCCCGAGTGCTGGGATTAAAGGTACGAGCCACCTTTTTAATAAATATTTTATTTTATGTGTACGAGTGTATTGCCTGTATGTGTGTAAGTGTACCCGTGTCATACAATGCCCATGGAGGTCAGAAGAAGGAACTGGAGCTGGAGCTACAGATGCTTGTTAGCTGCCATGCAGGTGCTGGGAATCAAACCTGGGTTCTCTGAAAGAGCAGACATCTCTCCTGCCCCAAATCCTGTGGCTTCTAAATACTAATATGAATAACTTCTAGAACAATGGTTTTCAAACCATCTCCTACAGAGAACTAACTAAAATGCCTCTTTGAAAAGCTCTCGCTAGTTCAGGGAAAGGAAGAACTCGCCTCTTTTCTCTATGTTTCTGATCAGTATGTTTACAGCCTTGATAAGCTTTGTAGTAAGAATAAAATTGGTGGGGCTGGAGACATGGCTCTGAGGTAAAGTGCCTGCCACACGAGCATGAGGACCCGAGTTCAAATCCCCAGAAGCCATGTAAAGTTGGACAGTTTAGCATATATAAGTAATCCCAGAACTCCCACAGGGAGATGGGAGGTGGAGACAGGAGAATTCCTAGGAGTTAGTAGGCTAGCCTGGCATTCACAGTGGAGAACAAAAAAGAGAAATCCTGTCTCAAATAAGGTAGAGGGAAGATGGACACCTGAGGCTGACCTCTGACCTCTGCAAGTGTGCTAGGGCTTATGCATACCCCCCCACACACACACATAGACACACATTGGTTTAACTCTATTTTAACAAAGATAAGTTGATGCCAGATCCTTTCTCTATATAAAACTAACCAGACCTGTTTCCTTTCCCCTGTCAGGCACACACCCAGTACTACATTTCCCAGCCTCCTGTGCAGGTGAGTAGGGCCACATGGTTGAGTTCTGGCCAGTGGTATGTAGGTGAGCTCAAGGCCTGTCACTTCTAGATGCCATGGTTCTAATCATGTGACCACTCCTTGAGAAGAACTCCAAGGATCCAGAGAGACCAGAACCACAGAGGGAGGGGCTCTGGAACCCTGAGCGTCCCAGTGCGAGGAGGAGAGCCAGGGTAGGACAGTTGGATGAGAAGAAATGTTTACATCAAGCCCTGGGGTGAGGAGGAAGGGAACAGTGGGGGAAGCTGGCCTCACAATGGTCTGTTCACGGTCCACCAACCTCAGACAAGCTCCCTGTGTGGATGGGGACACTGAGTCTCGGAGCAGGAAGGATGTCCCAGCAGATGGCATCTAGCTTGTCACCAGGCTGGGAAGGGCACCATGCAGGGCTTGAGCCCCTTTCCAAGCAATCATGTCAGTAAAGACCCTTCCTGAAGGTCTGCTTCATATGGTTAGTACAGCCTAGAAGAAAGGTTGCCTTACTGGGCTGTCACTGGAGAACAGAGCTCCATAGGCCAACCGGAAGAATCAGCTTGACCTGTGTTCAAGTATTCTTAAAAAGACAGCTGGGGCCAGGCGTGGTGGCGCACTCCTTTAATCCCAGCACTTGGGAGGCAGAAGCTGGCGGATCTCTGAGAGTTCAAGGCCAGCCTGGTCTACATGAGTTCCAGGCCAGCTGGGGCTACAGGGGGAGACCCTGTCTCAAAAAGACCAATAAATAAATAAATAAGTAAACAAACAAATAAATAAATGAGAAATCAGCATACACACCAGCTTGCACAAACACAATTTTGCATGCATGCACATGACCTTGAGAGTGTGTATGCAGGATGAGCGCTTATACATGCACACACACACACACACACACACACATGACCTTGATTTGCACTTTGAAGCCCATCTGTCTTTACTGAAATCCACAGGTCCCTCGCAAACATCAGTGTTCTAGTGTCACTATGAGGGTGACCTGTCCCCATCCACACAAGACTAAAGGCACCCAATGGGACATGTGGTTCTAAAACTGGGAAGTCTTATGCACAGTGGGACAAGTTTGTGTCCAGGACAGCAGGCCCCAGGGGGACAGCAGGTGGAGCAGGCAGAATGGGTCCACAAGATACAGAGACAACAACGAAGAGCAAGGTCTTCAAAGGAAAGGTCACACTAACTAGAACTTCCACTGACAGCTTGTGCCTGCCAGCAGGAGATGGTCACAGTATGAAAGTAAAGACTGCAAGCTGTGATGGGGGAGGGGGAAGTGTCACCAAGATTCATGCTCAGTAGGTCAAGACAGGGTTGCCTGACTGTAGTCAGAAGGAGGTGGCTGTGGGGCATGCAGCTGTGGGGCATGCGGCTGTGGGGCACGCGGCTGTGGGGCATGTGGCTGTGGGGCATGCGGCTGTGGGGCACGCGGCTGTGGGGCACGTGGCTGTGGGGCGTGGG
>NW_008346390.1:20900-47335 GCF_000622305.1 Nannospalax galili
TGTGGGGCTTGTGGCTGTGGGGCTTGGGGCTGTGGGGCATGTGGCTGTGGAGCATGTGGCTGTGGGGGCTTGTAGATGTGGGGGCATGTGACTATGGGGCATGTGGCTGTGGGGCATGTGGCTGTGGGGGCTTGTAGATGTGGGGGCATGCGGCTGTGGGGGCATGGCAGAGGCCACTGCTCGTTCCTCTCTGGAATGGGGTCCTCTAGGTCTTGGCGTTCCCTAGACAGATGCATGCGGCTCACAGCACATCTTAGGCTGGTGGCATAAGTGATAACCCCAGGTAAAGCTTAGAGGAAGACAGAGCTGGTGCTGGTCCAGCTCTGCAGCTGCTCCTGCCTCCTCCTCTTCCTCCCTCTTCCTCTCTTCTCATCATCCTCCTCGTTCCTCCTCTTCCTCCTCCTCCTCTTTCTCCTCCTTTTCTTCCTCCTCCTCTAGTGCCACACACTGATTTTTTTTTTTGAAACAGAATCTTACTAGTTAAACCTTGAACCTACTATATAGCCCAGGCTGGCCTCAAACTCACAATAATCCTCCTGCCTCAGCTTCCTGAGTGTTGAGATAACAGGTATGAACCATCCACCACATCTGACTGGGACGGTTTCTGCTAATCTAAAGGTGCGTGAAGGGTCACTGTGGCGGTAACAGCTGGAGCCTGCGCTGGGACTGGAGTCCCCTTTGGTACTGTTCAAGGTTCTGAGCCACCACAAGGGGATTTCTCCTTGGACAACATCTACCTCACCCAGCCTCAGGCCGAGGCTTTGGAGTCTCAGCACAGGGCTTAAATGAATGACTGTCCTCAGAGAGAAAGGGTGCTCTGCCTTGTAGCAACATCACACATGAAGTAAGTTCCCTGACACCAGCGTTCTTTTGGCTGTTGGTGCTGAGGTTGACATGCGCTCTGGGCCCTGTGTTCTCTCTATTGGGCACATCACATCTTCTTCTCTAAGCTGGCTGCCATAAGAGGCAGGTATCACCATGGTAAGCTATATGGAAACACCACTCCCTTGGGATGGTCCGATGGAGCCCCAAAAGCCAAGAGAGTTCACTAACTCAAGATCAGGCCAAAGAATCTGCCTAGGGAATTCAGACAGGACTGAGGTTCCAGTCTACTTCTGGAAGGTCCCCGGGAGGGAGGAGTGGTGGGGAGGCCACCTACCACTCTGTGGACTACAAAACAGAAACACCTAGAAGGAAGCAAGCCAGATAGTGATGGAGAGGAGATGAGCAGGCTTACAAAGGGGCCGCTGCTCTGGCCTGCGCCAAGGCCCTGTGTCTCCTGCCCTTGGGACCCTGGTATGAAGGTAAAGCCAACTTTTCAACTTGACTACGCCTTGTGGGTTTCTGCTGCTTACAAGGAAAGGGGTTCTAGCTCGTTTCTTCAACCAGTAAACTGCAAATGGATTGAGAAAGAAAAAGAAACAGAAGCACAAACACAGAGCCTGCAATAAAAAAATTTAGACTAAAGACTTGCAACTAAAGCAAATTCCCAGAAGGATAGAAAATGCCAAAGTTTGGGAATTTAACGAATATAACAAATTAAAAAACAAACAAGCAAACAAACAAAAAAACCCAGTAAATGTCGTTGAGCAGAGCACTCTGGTCACAACATTGAAGCTGTGCTAACTGCTTTCAAGGCAGGGAGAAACGAGGCCACCCATTTAATGAGAGACAGAACTGGGGTTCCAAGCCCAGCTAGACTCCAAAGCTCACGTCCTCAACCATTCTGCAGGCTTCCCGCAGACCATACAGCTACTATCCAGCCCCAGGGAAGCAGGACTGAGCTCAGTAGAAATATCCAACCATGTCACCGCCTCCCACCGTGCTCCCTGCCACCTGGGCAGCAACACATCTACAGATGGATGTGTGTTTTCAATCAGTATCTTATCAGCAATTGACCATGTCACCGCCTCCCACCGTGCTCCCTCCCACCGTGCTCCCTGCCACCTGGGCAGGAACACATCTACAGATGGATGTGTGTTTTCAATCAGTATCTTATCAGCAATTCAAAGTATCTTAGTCAATTCTGCCACAGCTCCTGCAAGGGAAAAATCCTGCCTTCAAAGCTGATTAGTTATCAGATGGGTTTTCTTGTGCAGGGAACTTTTGGGAGAGAGAGGACAATCGCCTTTTTATTAGAAGCCTGTGTACTTCTTTTTTTTTTTAATCACATGCATGTGGTGGATATAAATCTTTTTTAATATTTTATTTATTATTTTTATTTTATGTGTATAAGTGTATTGCCTGCATGTAAGTAAGTGTACCCGTGTCATGCAATGCTGTGTGGGTCAGAAAAGGGTTTAAGATTCCCCTGGAACTGGAGTTAAGGACGGTTTGTAGCTGCCATGTGAGTGCTGGGAATCAAACCCGGGTCCTCTGCAAGAGCAGTCAGTGCTCGTAACTGCTGAGCCATCTCTCCAACCCCCATAAATCTTAATTTTTGTTTAAACATTAGTTATTAAACCAGGCCAGATGAACCTAAGCAGGACTGTAATCCCAGCTACGAGGAAGGCTGAGGCAGGAAGACCTCAAGGTGAAGGCCTGCCTGAGCAATCTGGCAAGATCCTAACTCAAAATAAAAAGTAAAAAAGAGAACTGGGGATGGAGCTCAGTAATAGCATACTTGTCTAGTACACATGAGGGCCTAGGGTCATTCCCCAGTACCAAATAAATAATAGTTACTATTCATTCAACCTTGTGCCTTGTAGAATTTATTTTTTGTTCTTAATACCACCTATTGAGATATGTTTATATCTGACAGGAATTTTCTCTTTATAAAAGTGTTAAACATCTACAATAGAAAAACTCAACTGAGAGGGAAAAAGTTATGTGGACTAAATTATACTACACAATTTACGTCCATCTTTTCCTTGGCAATTCCTTTATTTCTGCTACTTTTTAACATGATGGCCCTACCACATATGCAGTGGGATCCTCTGTACATCCTGTGAGATCTTCCTCTCACCCTTCCTGAATGCTGACAGCTGTGGTTTCTGTTCATCTTCATCACTGTATTTTGGCTGTACTAGAACTTTCTTTGAGTTTATAAGACCAGCAAATGTTCCCTGACCTTTAATCAAGTATGTAATCCCAAGAAACCAGACACATTCCAACCTGATGGGAAGTTGGTACAGTCTCTCGTCACCCTGGGCTTAGCCCTGGTTATAACTGCAGAGCAAAACCTCGTGTTGTTTTTCTTCTTGGGAGGAAGTGACCAGGTCTATGTATGAGGAGGAAGGTCTGCCTGGGTGTTGGGGAGCTGGGAGTGGGCGCTGGCACATACCAGGTTGTTTCCCCAATAGCTATGCTCACCTATTTAGGGGCTAGAGAGATGGCTCAACAGTTAGGAACACTGACTGTTCTTGCAGAAGACCCGAGTTCGAATCCCAGCACCCACATGGCAGCTAACAACTGTCCATAACTCCAGTTCCAGGGGATCCAACAGCCTCTTCTGTCCTCCTCGGGCACTGCACGACACAGGTGCACTTACCTACATGCAGGCAATACACGCATACACATAAAATAAGAATAATAAATAAAATATTTTTAAAAAGCATTTCCCAGCCTCCCTTGCAGATAGGTGACAAAGCTTGACAAAGAAAGCGAAAGAACAAATTAGGGCATGGAGCTTCTGGGAATGCTCTTCACAGATAGCTGAGAACACCACGGTCTTTTCCTTCTCACCTTGGCCTTCCTAGAGGGAGCTGTGAGGTCAGGAAACCCAGCAGTGACTGCTAAGGACGACCAAGAGAAAGACAAGTAGCTGGTCCTTCTGTGACCTTCCTGGGCACCAGAACTGTGGAGCTTGCTCATCGTTGAGATTAATTAATCTCCGTTATGAGATTAATGCTCTTTGAAGAAGCCGCTTTATGCTTTGTGACTTATAGACAGACACAGTCCTGACACGAGAGACTTCCACTATTACAAATTCATCATCTGACTGCAAACAGAATGCAAACCAACCGTGTGTCCTCATGGCTGGATATTTGCGCACGTACACACATTTCCCTGCCCCCTGATGCTATAAACAGTCCAGTAACACACATTGCCATTTCTCTTTACAATTCCTGCACCTCCATTTTTTTCCCTCACAAAACCAGAGGAAAGTAAAGACAAGATGGCTCAGCAGCCTAGTCACAGGCAAAAAGTTATCAGTTATATCATCGCCCTCTTTAATTAAGTCCCCAGAGCACTTACATTCTGCTCAAAAAGTCAGCAGTTGCAGAAAATACCAAGAGCCAAGCTGAAAGCCAGAAACAATGACAGATCCTGGAGAGCGAGGGAGGGAGGGCACCACCCAGGTACTAAAACGCTGTAGATTAACTATGTTAGAGCTCTGCTAGGCCGGGAAGCCTGTCTCCAGCCTTAGGGAGATCACTTGTTTGCAAGGCTAGTAAATCCTGGATATTTTGGGGGGCCTCAAGAAACACAGAAGGGCTGAGGGATAAGCAAGTTGGGGTGGAATGGAAGGACAGGCACAGGAAAAGTGGTAACAAGGATGGTGAAAAGGCATTAGGAGGGATTAGTCCTCAGAGACAGCAGGAACTCTTGTTCTGGAGATCCCAGGAAGCCAAACTTCACCTTCTGACCTGAGTCCTCAGCTCACTTGCTGTTTCCCATGTTGTGAGACATACGAGCACTTGGCATCTGCACTAAGTGATCTCGTGTGGGGATGGGAGATGAAGGTCAAGGACGATGTCCCCGTAGGTCTCAGAGGGTGATGATAAAACTGCCGCCACACTCTTACGTTTTGCAAAGCTCTGTGACTCTGCATTTGGTGTGGCTTTGTGGATGGAATCCAATCAGTCCAAATGGGAGGTGAATCCTGGGTTCTCACGGCCACCTCAGTAAAATCAGACAAGGAGTAAAATGGACCCCTAGTTAAGGGGTCTTTATGTATATATGTATATGCGCGCGCACGTGCGTGCATGCGTGTGGTGTGAGAGTGTGTGTGTGTGTGTGTGTGTGTGTGTGTGTGTGTCTGGGCCAGGGATCAACCTGTGGTGTTGGTCTTCACATACCTGTTCACTTTGGTTTTTAAGACAAGGTCTCTCACTTTTAATTATGACTCACTAGTTTGGCTAAACTGGCTGGCCAGTGAGCCCCAAGGACCTGCCTGTCTCTGCCTCCCAGCACTGGGACTACAAACACATGCCACTATATATGACTTTTCTTTTTTAATATGGATTCTGTGGTATTGAGCTCCAGTCCTTACACTTAGACTGCAATGACTTTACCAACAGAGCAGTCTCCCCAGGGCCGATCTCTGCGCTCTTTAAAACCCTTTTGCTTCTTGCTTATTTGATCTTCAGAATGTGTTCAGTTTCATAAACAGAACTCATCTCCGAAAGAGTCAGGAGGAGCTTGAATGGGAATTCCAAAAGGTATTTAAGACCCTTAGGTATGGAAACCAGAGCCCGTGTGTGTGTGTGTGTGTGTGTGTGTGTGTGTGTGTGTGTGTTGTATGTGGCATGCATGAAAGATCAGATTAGATTAGATTAGATGATTAGATTAGATTGAAGATAGATAGATAGATAGAAAGATAGATAGATAGATGATAGATAGATAGTAGATAGATAGATGATAGATAGATAGATAGATAGATAGATAGATAGATAGATAGATAGTAGATAGATATTTCTTTTTTGTAGTCCTAGGAATTGAACCTAGGACCTCACACATGCTAGGTAAACTCTCTACCACTGAGCTATATTCCCAGTCTTGAGATATGCATTATTATACATCTGTCACAAATGTGGAAACTGAGGCTCAGAGCTGGAATGGAATTTAGCAGTCAGACCACATAGGGGAAAGAATCTATTCTAAACATCTTGGGCAGATTCCGAATTCCTGGAGCAAGCAGTGCTGCAGAAGATGCTGGGCTTTTGCTGGCGGACAGCCCATCCTCCCGACTCTTCGGCCCCTCATTTCATTAGGCACAGCTGGGACCTTCCAAACCTGGGTAACTGAAACATGTTCTGTTTATTCCCAGAGCTGCAGGCCTGGGTCCCGATCTCAGGTCTAAGGCTGTCTCCATGCTGGGAAGAGTTTTCTGCCCTTGGCCCCTGCAGAGGAGAGGGATTAGCAAGGCAAAGCCCAACTTGATTGAAAAATAACTTCCCTCCAGCCAGCACTCTGGCTTCGAGCCTCTTCCTTCCAGTCCTAGCCAAATATGGTCCCTAGACCAAAGACCTGAGGACTCAGGGTGGTCCCTCCATCTCCAAGGGGCCGGAAATTACCAAAGGAACACCCGGGGTGCTGAGCAGGCCATCTGACATAGGGCAACCACTAATGAATGCTTTTAAAAGTTTAACAAGCAAAGCAGGCAGGTGTGAAGAAGGGGTCGAGGGCAGGCATTCTGGAGCCTGGTGGCCTGGCTGCCATCCCCGGCTGGCCCTGTGATGGTTGGCAGGTGGCTTCCCCTTCATGGTCCCTCTCTGGAAAACAGGGCCGAGCTTCCAGGGATTGCCACGGTGATGACATGAGAGCTGGTACCTACTAGGGGCTCAGGGTTGGCACATGGCTGAGGGTGGAGAGCGTCCACCCACCCCTGGGTCCAGTTATTGTCTGTGGAGCCGCCAGCTGGCCATAGGCAGATCCCCGGCACACGTGGGCAGTGAGAAAGTGGCTCTTGCTCCAAGAGAAGTCAGGCCTCCGCCCTGGGCTTCTGGAAAGTAATCTAGGGCATGCCCAATCAGAAGTCACTGCTTAGGGTGGCTAATGACTTTGGATGTGACTGGGGGGACTGTCACTCCAGAAAGACTAACAGGGTGACAGAGGGTAGAGGCTTTGGGTCATGGTCTCGGCGGGTCTGGAGGCTGAGCTCAGTCACAGGGCAGTCAGTCAGTCCATCCACCATGCATGGTTTAGAGACAATGACTTGATAAAAAACCTCTCGTGAACCTCCTGTCGGCTGCGGCACACTGATGACAGGAGCACCACATACCTGCTCACTGAGAAGAGACAATGGCAGCTCTCTGGGGTCCTACCCAGGCTTCACGCCCACAGTGACCTCAACCAGTGGAACTGGAAAGAACAGGAGACAGAGGAAGGGAACTTGTGCCTTCTCCGAGTGAAAGACTTTCCAAGGATGATCTCAAAGGTGTCTCCATTTACCACATCAGGAAAATGGGAGCTACAGTGCTCACCTCTCCAGTGTGGAACTTTCCCAAGTCTCACTGCTAGGGAGCAAGAGTACACACAGTTCTGTGGCCTGGACATTCTGGACAGTCTTTGTGACCTTCATGGGGCTGAGGTGTACACGAGGTTGACCAGTGTCCCATCAGAAAGAGAGAAATGTTATTAGCATTCTACCCATCACCATGACAAACACAGATGGATTCTCACTGGCAGATGGGAGATGTAGGACATCTTACCTGCTATTATAGTCACATCAAAGAATGACCAGGCTGCCCATACTACAGCTGCCCAGGCCCCAGTAAGTGGCAAGACCCAAAGCCATCAGAGAAGCACCACTGTCAGGAGAATCTCAGGTCAAGGCCTTTGTCCCCATCCATGAAATGGGTGATAGTCACAACCGTCCTTTCACACTGAGTATGGCATGGAGGTGTGCTTGGACAGGCCCAGCACATGACCCATGGTCACCCCAAAGATGAGCATCAAGCAGCACATGGTGCAGCAGGAACAGTGTCCACTACACACTCATCAGAACACAAATCACCTCCAGTGCAACAGGGACACCAGCAAATAATCAGCACGATGCATACTTCTGTCCCTAAGAAGCCCTTAGGAGATATTATATTTTATGTTTTTTTGAGACAGAGTGTCTCTGTAGTCCCCCTGGAACTTGCTATGTAAATCAAGCTGGCTTCTATACCACAGAGATCCAAAAAGCCTCTGCCTCCTGAGTGCTGGGATTAAAGGCGTGAGCCATAATGCCTGGTTTAGGAAATCTTTTAAATCTTGACTATATTCTGTTCAAAATTGCCATTCAAATTCACTTCCTGACACATTTCCTCTTCTGATCAGTAATGCTACTGAAAATGTTAAGGCATTCTGTTTTTTTCTTTTCTTTTTTTTCTTTTTGTAGCCCCAGCTGTCCTGGAACTCACTATGTAGACCAGGCTGGCCTTGAACTCACAAAGATCCACCTGCCTCTGCCTCCCAAGTTCCCAAGTGCTGGGATTAAAGGCGTGTGCCACCACTCCCAGTCGGCATTCTGTTTTTAGACATTTCTACACATTTAACCACTTCCACTGAGTTTCATTTTGACACCTTTTATCATTCAATAGTCTTCATCATGTAAATATAAATCTAATAATTGTTTTTAAAAAGAAACACCAGTTATGTACAGAAAGCTGAACTCAGTGGAATGGAGCTGTATAGGAATCACACACTCGTGCACACACACACACACACACACACACACACACACACACAAACACCCACCAGCCCCCTTGGGGGTCACTGTGTGTATTATGAGCCACCTGCATCTATATCTAACAATAAAAAGTCGAACAAATCTAGCCACAGAAGCCCACCTCACTGGAGAATGGAACTCCGTGTGGTGACAGGGCCTTGAAAGACATGGTTAAAGGCAAAAGAAAACCTGTCAGGGTGGCTTTGAACGCAATATGGTGACCTAAGGGGAAGAATATGGACACACAGAGACACTGGGGCGTGTAATGTACAGATGGACATGCACACAAAGAGGTGGCAAGGACACAGTCACCTGCTGGCCAAGGAGAGAGGCCTTGGTAAACCCTGCATGCACTTTGGCCTTGAAGCCTCCAGGCCTGTGAGCTGCCCATCTCTCCACTGCTGAGGCCCCTGGGCTCTGCTGGAGCAGCAACAAGACCTCATATTTCTGTCATTTGTTTTCAGATCAGCCTCCTCCCCCTGCCTCACAGTAAGTCACAAGTCACACCCTTCCCAGGCCCGTGGCCAAAACTTCTCACAGCCAAGTGCTGTGTTTATCTTAGTATTTATAGATTTCTGAACCACTTAGCACGTGTAAAACTGGATTATCGTTTTCCTAGGTGCCTATCATTTTTTTTGGATGCATCGCTGAGGAAGTTTGAGGAGTCCCCAGCCCTTTTTCCCTACTTCTCATCTTTTCGTTAGTGTGGTGACTTTTAGAAGTGCCTGTCATTACACAGCAGAACTAGATATTCTATGCTAGTCACCGGATGAATTATTTTAATGGTAATTATTTTAACTCTACCAGGCAGCTACAATTCTTATCTCTCTTTACACACACACAAACACATTTTTTTAAATTATGTATGTCTATGTGGGGGTATGTACAGGTATCCATGGAAGCCAGCAGAGGGCTTCACATCCCTCTGGAGCTGGAGTTACAGGCAGTTGTGAACCACCAGATATGGGTGCTAGGAACCAAACTTGGGTCTTCTGCAAGAGCAGCAAGCACTCTTAACTGCTGTGCTATCTCTCCAAAAGAATTATCTGTAGTTGCACAGCTTGAAGTGGACCAAAAGACTCAGCAGTGTGCACTTGTGTGTGTGCACTTGTGTGTGTGTGCATTTGTGTGTGGAAGCCAGAGGTCAATGCCGAACGTATTTCTCAATCATTCTCCACTTTATTTTTTGAGGCAGGATCCCTCACTGAACCTGGAGCTTGCCAATTTCGTTGGACTAGCTGGTATGAAGCCTGGGGATTCTCCTGTCTCTACCCCACTCCCCAAGGTGGGATTACAGCACAACCACAGTGCTTAG
This sequence comes from Nannospalax galili, assembly GCF_000622305.1. Classification (NCBI taxonomy): domain Eukaryota; kingdom Metazoa; phylum Chordata; class Mammalia; order Rodentia; family Spalacidae; genus Nannospalax; species Nannospalax galili. The sequence continues at coordinate 30,596 of NW_008346390.1, forward strand.
TTTTACATTTTTTAGTGTATTTTTATTTTATGTGTATGAATGTTTTGCCTGCATGTATGGTAAGTACACCTGTATGTGCAATGCCTGTTGAGGACAGAAGAGGACGTCAGATCCCCTGGAACTGGAGTCACAGATGGTTGTTAGCTATCATGTGGGTGCTGGGAACCAAAATAGGGTCCACTGGAAAAGCAGCCAGTGTTCCTAATCACTGAGCCATCTTTCCAGTCTCTGGCGTTTTTTTAAAACACAAGTTCTCGGGAATTAAACTCAGGTCCTTGAGCTTGAGGGGTAAGCCCTTTTCTGAGTGAGCCATTGCCTCAGCCTTGAGCAGTATTCTTAACATCTAGGATATATGGTGGTTATACCAGTGTCTGTCAAGGCAAACTCAATTCACAGTCCGTGAGCCACATGTGCCCTGGGGAGATATGAATACAACCTAACACAAAACCATAAACTTAAACATTGATTTTTTTTGCAACTCAAATTGCACAGTTATTTTTCATCTGTATGAGTGTTTTGCTTGTATTGTATGCAAGTGTACCTATGTGTGCAATGTCCCTGGAGGCCAGAAAATGCTGTCAAAAATTACTGTTCGTCATTGTGTGGGTACTGGCAACCAAACCTGGGCCCTCTGCAAGAGCAACTACTGCTCTTAACTGCTGAGCCCTCTCTCCAGTCCCAAACTGCACAGTTCTTGGGCACTGAAGATAACAATATCAAATGTGACCTCAAAAGGTTAGGCACATCTGCTATGGGAAATGATGCCCCCACACTTTGCTCCCCACGGGCACCCTCCAGCCAAGGGCCCAAGTCCCCCCACTGACTCAGCACCGTTAGGAAGGACATCTTGGAGCTTCCAGCACCATTGTAAAGTCAGTTCTATTCTCAAAGGTGCATGGTCTGATTGGGCTTTGTGAAGGCTTAGCAGGGCCCAACACTTCTGCTTCGTCAGCCACAGAGTCTCAGAGGCAATGGCAGTGAGTGTCTTTGTGACTCAGCATGACAGCACTAAACATTTAGAATCACTACCAGCACCTTTTCCATAAGGCCCATGGCACCCTAGTGAGGTAGTCGGCCTGCTGGGACATTCCTCCTGCTACTTCCAGTAAAGACAGCACAGACAACAGAACGTGAGTCCCTCCAGGACAGCACTGTCTCCAGAAAGAATGGCAGCTGGTGTGCTTGGTACCTTCTGGGACTCTTGGGAGGGGTGGGGGCAGGTAGGACAGGAACAGCTGGGGTTGAGGCACTCTGGTGAGAAAGCCTGGCATGACACCCAGTGAATTCTTGGAGCCATATACCCAATACAGCCACTGCACAGATCCACTCAATTTTATATAAGGACGAAGTTATGCTAGAATTTGGAAAGCAGCCCGAGGCCAAGGCTGGAATAACTGGATGACTCATGCTGTCCATCTAGCCAAACAATTGAGAGGCACCTGCCCCAGAGGAGGAATACTGGTTACTACAAGATTCCTTCTTTCCTTCTCTATATGAAGAGCAGATTTGGGGTTAGGGCTACTGCTCACAGTAGAGTATAGAACGCTTGCCTGGCATGACAAGGCCCTCTGTTCCACCCCCAGGGTAAAAACAACAAGGAACAGATTTCAAGTATTCTTCTGGAGATGAAGGATGACGCCCACTGTGAATGACACTGTGTGCTCTTTGACACAGACCCAGCAGGTGCCACAGGAAACACTGGGTTCAGAGAATAATTACCCACTCAAGTGTTCACAATATTTTAACAAGACCTCATTAATTTAAATTAGTCTTCTCTTTCAAATGGCTTGCAGTACTTAAAAGGGAGGGTGGGAAGAGGAGCCGGGCAGCTGGCCAAAGGCACTCATCAGCTCCATCTGTTTTAACAGGGATGGCGTGTTCACAATCCCTTCCTCAGCTTCCTCTCTGCTGAGTGCCTTAGCCACTAGGCTGTCCAAGGTGCTGATTTGCTTTGTGGTGCTGTGGCTCCACATTCCTGCTCACACACACACTGTCTCTGAGGATCCTGGATCAGGTAGGGTCAATGAGTTTCTTCCCTAGTAGCCTTGAACCCAGGAGAAGGCATGGGGCTTGGGCTTGGGGGCTAGTTCAAGGGGAAATCCATGCATCAAATAAGAGAAACTTAGACTGCATACAGAGCAGAGAGTTCTGATGAGACAGAGTGGTCAAGGCTCTGGACCCTGCTGTCCTTTCTCCCAGGCCGAGCTGCCCCCATCCTGCCAGTGGCTCACTCCCCATTTCTTCCTGGAAGTCTGTCAGCAGCTGTTGTCTTCTGAGTTTAGGTCACCTGCTTCTGACACTTGCCACCAAGAATCCTAACACACAGATACTGTTCCCATCACACTAATGAGGAAAATGGGGCTCGGGTAGGCTCACAGTCATGATGCTTAAAGGTCTCAGAGCTAATGTAACCCTGAATCTCTCCCTATTTTTAGTCCCCACCATTGTATGCATGTGGTAAGGACGATCACCTGGCTCTACTCACCCTTTGGTTGGAAACCGAGCATCCCTGGGGCTAAGAACAGAGCCATCTGCAAATCTGAGAAGCTTACTCTACACCCTCCTTTCCCATCAAGCCCCTTCTACACTGCCACCCCCAAAGGAGCACAAGGCCCACTCTGCATCAATGGGTGCTAGGTTCCTGCTTGCACCCTCAAGGGTCACAGAAGGACAGCTACGTGAAGACATCAGGAGGCAGCCTCCATTGGTCAGGCAGAAAGGCCTAAGGCCTGATCTTCCACACAGTCCACACAGTCTGACAAGGACAAGGCCATCTCAGCCCTCAGCCTCCAGTGCTGAGGAGACAGACTGCTGCCCTTTCAACTATTATCCATGGTGCATGTTTGGCTAGGGCACTCTGAAATCTAAATTACGCTCTGCTCCTGGAAAAGCCACCTGAGCCATACCTGACTGGACACAAGGGCAGCAGGAAGACATGGAAAGGAGACCTAGATGCAGGAGACATGCTGGGCTGGCAGCTGTGTCTCCCTCATAGCCCTTTTTGAAGGACTTATGAGCCCTGTCCCTCCTCACAGACTGTCCACATCTGGTAAAGGTCACTGAGAAGGAAAGCTGGGAAGAGCCACAGGTCTCTGCCCAGGAGGGGACAGGGGGTGCAGGGTACCGCTCATGCTGAGAGAAGACAGCACAAGAGGGGACGTAGGTCACAGTGTGATTGGTTCACATCATCCCCAGGGAGTTGGACGTGCCAGAAGTGGGTGGATCAAACACAGGGACAAGTGCAGCTAGGATCTGTCCCTACTGGCCCTCAGCTTTGACCTGGGTTCTGTGAGAGCAAGAGCTGGAAAAGAGCCTCAGGGGACCATCTCTGAGATGAGGAAGCAGGTGGAGCCAGCACTGCATCCCAGGGGAGGGCGGCTCCTCTGTGTGTGTGTGTGTGTGTGTGTGTGTGTGTGTGTGTTTAGGGCAGGGCGTTTCATGTGTGCGCAGTGTATGTGTGCGCAGTGTATGTGTGTGTGTGTGTGTGTGCGCGCACTTGTGGAGAGGGGCAGGGCAGGGCCAGCTCTTGTGTGTGTGTGTGTGTGTGTGTGTGTAGGGCAAGGCCTGGTCCTATGTGTATATGTGTACGTGGCTGTGTGTCTGTGGTGTGTGTATATGTATGTGCTTGGTGCATTTGTGGATGCACGCTGTGTGGTATGCATATGGGGTACAACAGTGTGTATACAGCATGTAATGATATACAGTATGATGTGTGCATGTATGTTCTGTGTGTGGTATGTATGATGTGTTACTTTGTGCATGTGTACACGTTAAGTTGTATTTTTGTGCATATATGTGGGGTATAAGTATTAATAGGTGGGGGCAAGGTGTGTATGTGTGTGTATGTGTGTGCTGTGTACATTTGTGTATACATGCTGTTGTGATGTGCATGTGGGGTCCAATAGTATGCATAAAGCATGTAGTCATATGGTATGATCCATGGATGGATGTGTGATTTGTGGTGGGATGCATGTATATATACGGTAAGGTTGTCTGTATGTATATATGTGGTCTGTGGCCTATGTACGGCCAGGGGCTAGTGTGGGACACAGAGGCTAGAGCAGTGGGCTGGGTCAGCATCCAGGGCTGGGAAAGGACAGGAAGCCAATCACTACATTAAGCACAGACAGCCCTCACCCACGGTCAGAGGCAAGGGAGAGAGGTTTGAGTGCGCCTCCACAAGAGCTTGTCCCTGGCTGGATGCTGCTCCCTTCATAAGCCGGACTCAGACATCTAGGAAGAGGAGGAATGCTGGCACAACACTCCAGGGGGCTCTCACCCCTCCTTGTCCCCTGCTGAGCCCTCCTGGGGTCTCGAGGCACATTTGGGAGGAAACAGTACAGGCTGGTGGTTCCCACAGAGCAGCTGGGCACAGGCCAGAAAATGCCGTCTAGATCTGCTATCTGCAGAGATCTGCTTTTGTGCCTTGCTGGGGCCGGAAAGGAGTTTTCTAATAAGTATCCCACCTATTCCCTGGGCTGAGTGCTCCTGAGGACACAGCCAGCCTACCCAGTCTCATTCCTGGGAATCCCCCTCCCCAACTGATGAGCACTGAACCCAAAGAGCAACTGCTGTCAGAAATATCTGTACAACATGCGTGTTGTGTGCTGAGACTGCAAAGTCACTTCCCAATAGGACTCCCCACACGGGCCCAGCTCCCCTCCCACCTCTCCCCGTTCCCACCTGCACCTCCCTCCACTTGGCTTCTGCACACTGTAGTTCCCTAACACCATGTCAGCTGGCCTTTACACACACTGCCTATGACACCTGCACTTCCCACACCCCACCACTGCAGCACCCCCAATGCAAGACGCCTATGCAGGTGTCTGGCACAAAACAGGTGTCCAGTGAGCATGTCATTCATTCATTCATTCATTCACTCATTTAATTAATCATGAGAAGGAAGCCAATGAGTCAATCAATGAATCAAATATTTGTTGAAAGACTGGACACACCTGATAGGACCTACTCTGATGAGAGACTTTACCTAAAACACTACCAACCTGGAGAAAGCTCAGACCATTGTCACACAGTAAGAGAACCATATGGCCAGGTGACTAATGTCTTGCAGACATGTATCAAATCAACCATTAACAGAACATACAGGGTCAGGCAACACAAGATGGAGAAGATCCCTGGAAGCTGGTGTAACCACAGGATGCTTCTTGGAGGAGGTGGCTTTGAGCCAGGTGTTGAGTGACTATGAACCCTCCTTATCCCCACAGTACAGTTTGATTCTCATTATTCACAGATACCCATTACATTCTATAAAGTTGTTGCCAGTGCTGAACTAGGGAATACTGAACCACCACATTGAGCCACCACATTGAACCTACTGTCACCCGCCCCAGCAGTACTACAGAGCCATGTCTGAGCAAAGCTTGTGCAGAACACAAGTGTCTCATGGTGGCCTGTGAGCTGTCAGCACTGTGCTTGGCTTAATTCACACAGCCAAAGAACTCAAGCCCAGAAAACATGTGTCAGCAATGACCAGACCTCAGGGAGGACACTCATTAGCAGCCTGGTGGCAAGCCATGCTGTGACCAGTGTTGACTGGGACCATGCTAGATGACTGAATTTTCAGTTAATCTTTGCAGCTTTGTGCTTGTTCACAGATAACCACACACATACACAAAAAAACGATCACAGATTTTGGAATTACAGAGAACTGCCAGTGAGTTTGTGAAGCACGGAGTCCAGGGAGAATAAGAACGGGCTGTGATTGACAGCATTCCCTCGAGAGTTTGGAACATACTGTTGGGTGTGGCAGCTCTTCCAGCCCCAGCCATCCTAAGTTGTGACAGGAGTGTCTGGTTCCTTCGTCTGTCACCAGGCCTACATGCTGTAGGGGACCCGGTAGCCTGCATCCCAGTCCCACAGCAGCAAGAACCCAGAAATGATCCTCTGTTGTATCACCAGCCATATGCTCTGAGAAGGAATGGATCCCAATGACCTGTGGGCTGTCTGTGAGCAGGTAGCATTACAGGCCCAGATGACAGGCACTGGGGCTGGGCCAGCATTCATGTCTGTATTCCCAAATGCCCCCAAAGGTCCCGGCAAATCATTTGAACATATCACATGTCTTCCACAGTGCACAGGGAGCCAGTGACTGAATGTCAGCGCCTGTTCAAAGGCACTGAAGCCTGTCTCAGAGCCAGGCTCCAGGGATGCTGTTGGAGCCCATATTTGCTAAGATCCCTGGCGCTGCCCTGGCTTTAGTCATTTATTGTTCTGTTACTGAAACCTCATCTCAGTGGCTCTGCTCTGCACAAGACAGCCCCAACCTCCCTGTACAGAAGTTAAGCAAATACAGCCATTGCAGGAGCAAGCACTGACCTGGAAAGCCATCTAGAACAGGTGGGGTGTGTGGACGTTCCTGAATGCCTAAGGAAGGAGACCTGTTCCCTCAGCACACCATGTGTTCCACGCAGGTGTGGCACCAAGGATTTCACAGATGACCTCTAACCCTCTCATGGGTGTGAGGTGGGGACTACCCTTTTCTGCATGAGCAGGGCAGATAATGAATCCAAAGTCACACAGTGCAATGATTGGTCTTAAGTGTCAAATTGACATAAGTCAGAATCACCTGGGAGATGGGTCTCTGGGCATGTAGGGGATTTATTGGGATTACTTTCACTGAGGTCGGAAGAGCCGTCTACTGTAGGCAGCGACATTCCCTAGGCAGGGGATCCTGGACTGCATCAAGCAGAGAAAGAGCTGAGCTGTACCACGCACTCGCTGCTCTCTTCTGACTGCGGATGCAACGTGACCAGCTGCTTCAAGCTGCTGTCCTCATTTCTCTGCCACGATGGACTGCAGCTTCTACCTGTGAGTTAAAAATAAACCCTTTCGGGTTGGGGATTTAGCTCAGTGGTAGAGCGTTTGCCTGGCAAGTGCAAGGCCCGGGGTTCAGTCCTCAGCTCCAAAAAAAAAAAAAGACAAAAAAATAAACTCTTTCTCCCTTAAATTGGTTTCTTCATAGCATTTTATCACAGCAACAGAAGAGAAATGAAGACACATAGCTTGTTCTTCCCAGATTCTAAACAAACCCAGGCTGGGGCTTAGAGTCCAACTGGAGTCTAGAACTGCAGCTCCATCACCCCAGGCTCCGCCTGCAGGGTCTTGTCCTGCTGCTTGTGGACATGTGGCTCACCAGGCCCATGCACCTCATGGAACTGAGATCTGGAAGATGGAGACAAAGTAACCATACCCATCCAAAGAGTGGGTAGTGTCTGCCCCTGACAATCAGCTTTTCAGGGTTAAGGCCCTCCATGGACTTGGACTCTGGGTAAGTTTGTCAGTTGAAAGGGAATGAGGTGGGTTGGATGGAGCCCAGAGTGACTGGAAGAATGAGGTGGGCTTACAGAGACAGGACTCCTCCAGTAACCCATGAGTTGTGCCTCAGTTTCAGGCAAACAGGATCAATTAGCAGCATCTACATGAGGTGGGGGTGCTGTTACGAGTCTTAAACAAGGAAGCATGTGGAAGGAGCACAAACACTGCTTAACATAGGTTCTTAGGGTCCAGGTCAGCAGCCCCATCATGACCACAGACCTTCAGATCTGGATTAAACAGACAGTTCCCAGTTCGGTACTCAACCTGCCTGTACTGTGCATAAGTGAACCTTCACTCTGGTCTGCGATCCTGGGGACCAGACCTAGATTCTGGACCCTGCCCATCCACACTGTGCCCTTCAGCCCCTTAAAATATCTTGAATTTAGGAGCTAGAGAGATGGCTCAGCTGTTAAGAACACTGGTTGATCTTGCAGAAGTCCCGGGTTCAAATCCCAGCACCCACATGGCAGCTAACAACTGTCTGTAATTCCAGTCCCAGGGGATCTGACAGCCTCTTCTGACCTCCGCCGGAATTGCACGACACGGGTGCACTTACCTACATGCAGGCAATACACGCATACACATAAAATAAAAATAGTAAATAAAATTTTTAAAAATATATCTTGAATTTAAAGCTTGGGAGAATCTCATAACTTCATGCTCCATGCAGAGAGCATGTGACCAAGGACCACACCAAGGTCAGGCCTCTTTCCCTAGAAGACCCAGGAGGGGTAATTCACACCCAGCCTCCCCAGTTCCATGCTTCTCAGGACAGGTTCCAACATGAGCATTCTCTTTGAACACAGTGTAAAGATAACTTCATGGGTCAACTGGACAAGGTCATGGAATTTGTGGCTGCTGAGGCAAGCAGAGAGCTCGCCATAGCACAGGTAGGCTGTGTCTAATCAGTCGAAGGCTGGAAAAATACCCAACCTGAGCTCTGAGCAAAGAGGAATCCTGCCAGCAGGCCTTCAGAGTTGAACCGAGCTCCTCCCTTGGGCCTTGGCCTGCTGACCTACCCTGTGGGGCTTGGACTGGCCACACCTCCACCATTGTATAAGCCAATTCTTAAAATAAATCTATGTACACACAAAGTGGTAGTTGTTCTGCAGTGAATCTGGACTCTTCTGTGTAGAAATTGGCCCAGGGCATGTGTGCACATGGGCAGGAGGAGGCATCTCTGTGAGTCAGACTTTCTGTGCATTTGCTATCACCCCAACTGGATCAGTTTCTCGTTCTGTTTCCTGGTGAATCATATTCCAGGCGGCTGGCTTCGATGAGAACAAGGAATTCTTTTCATGCCCAGACAGAACTCTGTTGAGCTTTTACCTTCAGCCAGCCTGAAGAAGGTGGTGGCAGTGGGGGCAGGGTGAGGGGGAGTCCCTGTGACATTCTCCAGCCTTGAGAACACTCCTCTTTAATGAGCTTGAGTCTAAGGTAATCAGAGTTCTCCAAAGCAACAGTTCCATTGCACAGGCTTCTTGGAAACAGTAAGCCCCAGCCAGCTCACTCCCAGAGAGACTGGACATGTCACAGGCGAGCTAAGGTGGAAGTCACTGGTCACGCAGGAGCCAGGAGTCCTTGGCTTTAGAAGAGAGCAGGGAGACAGTATTGACCCACAGATCATGCGGACACTCGTCTCTCCTCCCACTGGGAAACTTCTGGTAAATGGTCAGCCCGGGACTGTGACAAAGGTCCCATGGGTTCATGTTTATGTCCTGCAAGGGTGTCTTCATGATCACATCACCCACTTACTAAGTAATGTGGAGTCTCCAGGGTGCTCCCTGCCATACTCCCAGCTGCCTGTCTCTTAAACATCCCTTTCCCTTCATAGCATGGAGACCTTCCCTGGAGCAGGGACATCGCCAGCCCCTCCCTCTGTGTGGGATCAGGTGACAAGGCTCTGGCCAATGGAATAGGGGAGGGATGTGTGTCCTGTATGGATGGGTGCTCCCTCCACCTCCCCTCCTCAAGCACTGGCCAGGGATATAGTTCAGCTGGCAGAGTGCTTGCCTAGCATGCACGAAGCCCTGAGTTTCACCCCCAGCATGGCATACACTGAGCTTGGTAATGTATTTGGTAAACCCAGCATTCAGGAGAAGGTAACAGGAGGAGGATGACAAGTCCAAGGACACACTTATCTAATAGTGAGTTCGAGGTCAGCCTGGACTACTTGAGACCTTGTCTCAAAAAAATAAAAATAACTTCCTCTGAGTCCCACCCCTGCAACTTGGATGTGTGCCTGGTACACGGCTAGTGTTCCTCAAACACGCTCCTGCTTGGTGAACAAGAAAGCAGATCTCAGGAGGCAGGATGAGCAGACCAGAGTCAGCCAGGGCGTGGCAGAGCCAAGGCCAGGACGCAGGCACCTGGGAGATTCTCCTTCCAAGATGCACCCATCACTCTGCCAAGCAGTAGGAGGGACACTACCCTTGGCCATCTACCCATGCACCACTCCAAGTCCTTCACCAGCAAACACAGCATTTCCCATTAGATATCTCCCTGTTCTGCTGTTGTGCGTCTCTCCTCTTTGAGACAGAATTCATACAACAGATGCCTGCCTCAGTACATGGTTTCACGGTTTCTTGCATGTGCACAGAACTGCTAGGCCATTTCTACAATCTGTTTTAAAACACTTTTTCCCGTGGCTAGAGAGATGGCTTAATAGTAAGAGCACTGGCTGCTCTTGCAGAGGAACCAGGTTCAATTCCCAGCGCCCACATGGCAGCTAACAACTATCTGTAGCTCCAGTTCCAGGGGATCCGATGCCCTCTTCTGGTTTCTGTGGGCACATACATGATACACTTACAAACATACAGACAAAAATCTCACACACTTGAAAAAAAAAATCTTAAAAACTCTTTGACTAAAGGGAATGCTAGATCTGTTAGCAAGCCGCCCCTCCCCAATCCCTGTCTCTGGGCCCATTCGTTAGCCCCAGGCAATCACTAAACTCTTTCTGTTCCCATTGATTTAGGACAGTTCATATCAACGGACCCAAACAACCTGTAGCCTTCTGTGACTGGCTTCTTTCACTCCATATAGCAGAGCATTCATCAGCATTCCATTTCTGTTTATAATATTCCACAGTACGCAGACTGTAGCATCTACCAGTACCTTGTCCCTTTTGATAGTGTAGCTCGACCACAGTTTATGGTCCCAGCATGTTTCCCCTGCATCATTCCATGACCTGTTCCACCCCGAGTTATTGCGATGGGTGTTGTTCTACGGATAACACTGGGTTACTGAAGACCACTTTGGGTTAATTGGGCAATTCTGCTAGGCTATTATGAACACTTGTGGGGTTTTCTTTCATTTATTTATTTTGTTTTCTGAGTCGGAGTCCCCCAATATAGCTTCTCACCCACACATTGCTGTCACAGGCCCCCTTGCTCTGTCTTCCCTCTCCTGGAAGTGTCTTGGGTCAGATCGCTGCACCCCTAGTCGTCATCCCATATTTTTCTCTCTTCTGCTCTTCCTGGAAACCCCTGTCCTTTTTCTTTTCTATTCCAGCAGACCCTCTCTGTGCTGACCACACCTCCCAGGCGTCTCAGGGCTGCTCAGTGCTCCCAGCCACAAAGTCAGTCAGTTTGTAGCCACGCTGCCAGGCACAGTGGCTGCTGGCCTGTGATCAGCTGTCATGTAAGCTCGTGATCATTCAACAAACACACTGTCATGTGTCACATCCTGTCAGGTTCCTGGTCATTTGGGGAACCCCACCCCAGCCATGGGTAGGAAGGAAGCATGCCCTGAATGTAAGGATGTTGGTCCCCCCACAATAATGCCCCTGAGAGCTTCTCTCAGTAAACCCCACGTGATTCCCTGGAGGGGAGAGCCACCCCAGTGGTCCAGTGTGTGGCCTGTAGGGCCTCTATCAGACAGTCACTCCGACCTTCAGCAAACATTTACTAAGCTTAGTGAGGAGCCAGCTGGTGGCCTTGTTCCTGGGGACACAGCAAGGATTCGATATACAGGCAAAGCTGAGGGGCCGGACAGTCTGATAGGGAGAGGCTGCCAGTCAGGGAGAGAAATCTGGGACTCACAGGCTGTACCAGGCACAGAGCAGAGGGAACATGGGAGACCAGCAAAGCCGAGTGGGAACGGGTGGAAAAAGGGGAAAGTGGGGTCATGATTTGAGGCTGGGAAGATTGTGACTCCCCATCCCCTGGGCCATTTGACAATTCCTGGAGACATTGTTGTTTATATTGTGGGGGCAGAAGCTACAGAAATCCAGCTTTGAGAGGTCAGAGGCCACGCTCCCTGGGCAGAGCGCAGAGCAGATCCCATTGAGAATGACCCCTCACACAGCAGCCTCATAGCTGCAATAAGGAGCCCAGACTTACAGGGAGTGGCCAGGGAGTGGCCTCGTGGAAAGGTGAATTTGGGTCCAGACTCAGGGGAACCAGAGGTGGCCAGCTGCTGGGCACCCCCAACCCAACACACACTGACAAAGGTCCCATCAAGGGACCTTTCAGTCCCCTCATAAGTCAAGGAGTGCCATATGCTCTCTGTAGCTGGACTCCTGTCCCTGTCTGTCTCGCTCGGCACTGTGCTCACTGAGGAACACTAACACTCACATATAATCAACACAGGGTGAGGGAGAGCCAGCTGTGGTGGAGGAAGGACAGATGGAGAAGCAGCATACCCTTCACAGGGCAGTGCGGTGAGTTTCTGCTAGCGGCAGGCCTGATCCTTCCAAAACCTCCCCAAGAAAGCACCTTCTAAGACCTGAGAGACAGGCAAAGCCACCACACAGCACAGGTGGGATCCTGTTCTGAACCCACTCACAACAAACAACAGCAAAAACAGGAACTATTCATAAGACAACATATATGGGGGGGGTCTATACACTGCTCACACTACAGGATCAGCAGGTGCTTTTCCAAGTGTGATACAGTCAGATTTGTCTAAGAAGCATTTCTAATGGGGGGGTAGTGTCATTGAGAGCTAGAACACCCACCCAGCACTGTACAAAACCCACTTCCCTGAGGCCAGCCCTCCCTGTACATTCCCTGTGTGACCTGCCAGTCCCGCAGTGCAGGCAGTGCCATGGAAGTTGGGGGCATCCATAACCCAAGACAGCCAGGGCCTCTGGGCCTGCCCTGCCCTAGTCTGCCTGCCCTTCCCAGGGTGCAGGGTCCTCTCTGGGAAGTGAGACACTCTCAGGAGGCAGCAACCGTATCTGCGATTGTCACTAGAGGGAGAGGGACAGAGGATCTGGTGCCCCTCCTGGATTGGTCCTCAGGACCTCTGGCTGGCACTGGAGTCACCCAGCCCACGCATGGGTTTCTGTTGCAGGTGTCTGGGGCGGGACCTGAGAACCTGCTTTTCCAACAAGCCAACTTCTGCTGCTGCTGCTGGGCCGGGGTCCCTTTGGGAATGCTGTGTCTGTGGGACGCCATCAGGAGCCTTCCTGAGTGCTACCGGGAAAGCCCTGGCTCTGCCTCGAGACATGCACTGCAGGCCTCCGCCTCTCTCCACCCATTCCAGCTTTCTGTAGGACAGAGGATCCTGCCAGCCCTACACACAGTCCCCTCTCCCTCTCCACCAGCTCAGGGATGTCCAGCCCGTTTCTCCATATGCATGCACACCCAGGCCGCCCCTGCCAACTTACAAAGTGCTTCCCACCTGGTTCCCGGGGCATTCCGGTATCACCAGCCTTCAGCCAAGCCCTGCGCCCTTTTCTTTAGCTGAGAACATGGGGTCAGGGAGGCTGGGGGACTTGGCTAAGACCCCATAGCTACAGAGGTGCAAGGCCTGGAAGAGAACCCAAGCCTTCTGCCCCCAGACTCCATAGTTTCACCTGTATCTTAAGGCAGGTGTCTGTTCCCACAAAGGTCTCTCAGGAGCCCCAGGTCAGTGGGTCCAGAGCAGTGGTCCCAGGGGCTATGGAGGCCACAGAGCACCAAATGAAGTTTAGGGAGCCAGAAGTTATATGATATAGAAGCCCAGGGAAGCCTGAGAACAGAACTCAGCAGGAAGACAGCACTCTAGGCAGAGAGCAGGGTACAGACAGAGGGAACAGCAGACACGGCTGCTCAGAGGCCAGAGAGGATAGGCATGCTGCACAGCCAGGCTCAGGGTCTAGTATGGAACTGTACACAAGCTCGACAGATTCGGTGCTTCTGGGTCTGACAAGGCACAAGGAGTTTGAACTTAACCCAGTGCCATATGAGAAAACCATCTGCTGGTGTTCGTAAAGATGAAACATGCTGCTTTCATTCAACAACTCTATCCTCATCTGTAAGCCAGAAGAAACAAGTGTTTATGACCATCAGTGATGCCCCAGCATGTTCCTAAGTGCACTCACTATTCACAATAGTCTATGGTTGGAAACAATACCAATCAATGTTCACTGAAGGGAAAATAGCTAAACTAAGGTATCGCTACACAAAGGAATATTACATGGCAATGAAAAGCAATGGCTTCCACACAACCTGAATGAATCTCAGACATGAAAGAATCCACATTGTATCACTGCATTTGTTCCTAGTTCCAGAAAGGGCAACACCTGGCTCAGTGATAGAATCAGAGGACTGGTTACTGCTAGAGGCCGATGTTCACTGGGAAGGGATGGAGGATGCTGGCCTTCTACAAGTATCTCTGTGCAGACCCAAGTCACATTCACACCACCCAAGCCCTGCACCTCAGGGCACCTAGTATACTTTACTAGGTGCATATGAACATGGATAAAGCCCAGTGGCTTAGGCTGAGTCTGATGGCAACACACCTTTAACCCCAGCACTCAGGAGGCAGAAGCAGGCAGATCTCTGTGAATTCAAGGTCAGCCTTACACAAGAAGTTCCAGGGAGACCGTGTCTTAGAAAACAAAAACCAAAACCAGTGGTTTGTCTCAAGATCAGTGCCCTTGCTGTGTAGATATCTCACCTCAGTTTTTAGAATGCTAAATACAGAAGTTTGGGGACTCCAGGGAAGGCAACGGGGAACCACCAAAGGGAGGAGGGGAGGAAGCCGTCAGTACTGAAGGGGCCCCCGGCCCTCCTTCCATGTGCTCCCTTTCCTCGTCCTCATCTTCAGCAGCCATCCTTCCTTCAGGTTGATTCCACCTATCAAACTCCCATCAAGCACAAGCCCAGTGACTGCTGAGCTCCTGTGGGTCCAATGGCTCAGAGGGTATAAGCAGGGAGCCTGTCCACCCCCACGCTCAGGGATAAGCATCCCAGTATGTGAACATGACCCACAGGAAACACAACAGCTGACCTATATAAAAGCCCAAGGTCAGTTTTCCATCTTTGGAGGGGGGCAATGACTTTCAGGACGGTGTCTTCAAAATAATGTAGCTTCACTTCTCAAGTTAAAAATAACGTACCTCGTGGGCTGGAGAGACGGCTCAGCGGTTAAGAGCACTGGCTGCTCTTGCAGAGGACCCAGGTTCAATTCCCAGCACCCACATGACAACTGACCATAGCTCCAGTTCCAGGGGAACCTGACAGTCTCTTCTGACCTCCATGGGCATTGTACAACATGGGAGCACTTACATACATGCAGGTAATATACTCATACACATAAAATAAAAAATAATAAATAAAACATATCTATAAAAAAATAATGTGCCTCCTGTCTAGAGCAGCTTGTGCTCAGCGTGAGGCTCTCAGTGAGGGTCTCCCAGGTATAGATCAGAGTGATCAATCCCATCCAATGTACAGGCCATGGGGACAAGACCTCAAGCCCTTGATGAGCACACTCAGTGACTCTGCCACATTTTGCAACTCCCCAGAGCCCACGATGTCACCTTTACAACATGGAAGGGATTCTGAAGATGTGGCTACGTTAAGGACCGGGGATGCGTTTTCCCGGTTTTCAGTACTGGGCCTTGAATGTCACCATGAGAAGGAGGCAGGAGGATCTGACCCAGAAGGCAGAAGAGGAACGGGCCGCTGATGGAAGCAGGTGGGATACAGGAGACCAATACACCCCTGGCTGTGGAGATAGAGGAAGGGGGTCACAAGCCAAGGGATGCATGTGACCTCCACAAGCTAAAGACAGGGAGGACCCAGCCAGCCCAAAGCTTAACAGTCACCAACAACTGCATCAGATCTTGGTGCACAACTGTGAAATAAATACAGTTGTGGCAATTTGTCCCAGCAGCCAGAGGTGTCTGTCACCTCCTCAGAGTGCTGGGAGCTATAGAGCCTCTGTTCTCAGGACTTGCCCCCTACCTGCCTGCTCCTGACTGGGCAGGTGCATCATGGAGTTGGTTCTATAAGTGACATGGGGTTAAGGATGCAGGGACGGTGGGAGCACGAAGGAGAAGAAAGAGGCTCAGGCACTGGAACAGACACCCTGTGAAGACCTGCCTGGAGTATTCACAGCCCCCCCCCATTTTGGTCAACGCTGCTATGGGCATGATCCACCTCCTACCCACCCCATCTCACCAAATTCTTCCAAAGGACACTGAAAAAAGAAACCACTATGGAAAAAGAATTGGCTAGCCAGAGCTCACCAGGAGGCTTTGAGTGTCCCTGGCTCCTGATGACAAAGCCCACCATAGGCTAAGCGCAGGCGGGGTGCTTCCTGTCCATCTGGGTCTCAGCTCCCCATAAAGGAAACCACCTGTTGCAGCTCCTGGGAGCCAAATGCCTCACAAGTCTGCCAATGGCTCCATCCAGACTCCTCCACCCACCCAGCTCACATCTTGAAGATTCCCACCTTCTTACAACTAAGCATCTTAACAGTCACAGCCTGTGCCAGAAAGAAAATAGAAACCAAATCCCCGCATGTGCCATAGAAATATCCCCAGCCAGAGCAGCTGTCTTCCCTCCCAAAGGCTCCTGGCTCCTGACTGGGACAAACACTTCAGCAGGCCCACCTCCATGGGCGGCAGCATTTGGCTTTGTAAAGTGCTCCCTTAATAAAACCTCAGCCACTGTACAGCACTCCAGAACTCAACTCCCAAGGTCTACATGACCCAGTATCTCTCCAGGTAGATGTGCATCCTAAACCATCACCAAAAATAAGGACAGGGGAAAGGTACAAGGAGCTGGGAGAGGTTGGAAGGCAAGCAGCCAAGAGCAGTGAAGCCACCTCAGGGGGACACTCACAGCACAGGCGTCCACGAAGGACACGGGAGACATCTGAGGCAGAGCACAAAGGGAGAAAAGTGGCACTCAGAGTTTATCATACGGTGTCCTACAGCACGTGTGCTACCTGCAATGCTCCGAATACTGTCTGCCCTGTGACCCAGATTGTCATGTGTGGCCCCAGGCCTGAAGGTGGCTTCAGGTGGTCACAGTTAAGGTGCTTAAAGCCCAGGATAGTTGAAGACCAGCATGAGGTCACTGAGTGCACCAGTGCCACACAGTTCAGGGTTCAGCACGCCCTCCAGCCATGTCAGACTGAGAAGCATCATCGGAGAAAGCCCAGAAAGAATGTTCCCAGGTGTCA
>NW_008346390.1:47563-63969 GCF_000622305.1 Nannospalax galili
ATCAGGGTAGCACAGGTTAAGCATGTTGAGAAGGTGGGAACAGAAGCAGGAGACTAGGGTACTAGAGCCCTACAGTAGGGCCATAGGCCCCTCACCCTCCAGGAAGGGATGGACCTGCCCTACTGTCTTACATACTGATTTTTCCCTTGCCGTAATATAATGTCCTTGACTTTAAACAGCCTCAGGTTGAAGTCTGAGAATAGAGTGCCTCAGACACTCTTCCTCAACCTCAAACCTCACCTGCACTCAGAGTCTCAGGCTGGTACTAAAGGTTCTTGTGTGCGATGAAAACCCTGCTCTCCAAGGAGCTGGGGCTGGCAGGAGATAGGCTCCTTCCTCCGCTCCCCCTTCTTCCTACCCCTCCTTCCTTCCCTCTCTCCTTCCTCATGCCCCCATTTTTCAAGTGTTCTCTGATATGATTTTTCTTTTTAATCAAACTGAATCTGCATGCGCACGTGAACACATACACGCCCCCACCCCCTGTGAGTGAGGCCTGCTCAGAGGACAAAGTCTCCCAGCCCCATCCGGCAATGCCTCTGCTTGGGAAATGAAACAACCGACCCACACGCTGGCAGCTCTGATCCAGCTGTCCCTGAAAGAGTTGAAGATGGGCCCCAGGCTCTCCTCCCTCCTCAGGAGTCAGGGTCTGGAGCCATCCAGAAGCCCTCCAGTCTCCAGAGAGCAGTGCTGGTGTGCCACAGAAAGTGGGGGGCACAGAGAAAACCCAAGCCAGTACTGTCTAGTCCTGACAGCTCTCTGTGTGTGCTAGGGATAGCCTGCAGGATGCCAGCAACAGGTGGCAGTCCACTGCCTGGCTGGGATGGCCAGGATAGGGGAAGGATGGAGAGATCAGCTGGAGGCTGCTCCCTCTCCAGGGCCTTCCACCCCTGTTCAAACAGTCTCACCGTCTGGGCCCTCAGGGTCCTCAGCCGGAGGCAGTCCAGACGACTTCTGTAGCCCCAGCAGAGCCATCATCACTCAACAAACACTCTGCCTCCTGTGAGCCAGACAGTGAAGAGTCAGAGGCAGAGGAGAGCTGGGTTAACACAGGCAGCTGCCAAGCAGAGTCCACAGGTGAACTAGAAAACACGAGAAGTCAGGCAGCTCATGTTGGCCCCGGGACCTCGCCAGCTAAGGAGACAGGTCACCCTGGGCCTCCAGACCTCTGCACTGCCTGCTTCTTCGGCCCCATCTGCTTTCTGCTCAGATCATTGCCTGGCTTCTTTTTTCTTGTTCATCTCCAAGTTTCCTCTAACCACAAAGAGACTCTCCTACTTGTTACTGCAACAAATTACCCCAAACATGAACACCTAAAACAACACAAATGTATCTTATAACTCCTGAGGTCAAAAGTCAGAAACAAGTCTCACTTCCAGGCTCCCTTCTGGAGGAAAGTTCATTCATTTTGTTTGTTCTTTTCTTTCCTGTTCTCCCTTTCTTCCTCCCTCCGTCCCTCCCTCTCTTTGGTTATCCTTACAGGGTCTCTCACTGGCCTGAAACTCACCAAGAAGATAGACTAGGTTGCAAGCTTCCAGGGACTTCAACCATATCTATATCAGGCCCACAGTATGGAGCTTATGATGAGGATGAGTGACGGTTTGGATGTAAACGTCCCCCATGGGTTCATGTGGCGAACACTGGGTCCCCAGCTGTGGCACTATTTCAGGAGCCTCTGGAAACTTCCAGACCGGAGGCCTAGTTAAGGAAGTAGGTCACTGGGGACACGCCTTTGAAGGTTATACCTATCCAGTCCCTTCCTCGATTTGTTTCCTGTCCACCAAGAGGTGAGCCGCACCTCCTCCTCCACACATTCCTGCTCCCCTGTTTCACATGGGGCCAAGGGGCCAAGGGCAGAACCCTTAGAAAGGGTCAGCAGAACCAGTCCTCCCTCCTTTAAGCTGCCCCCTTGGGTACTGTGATCACGTGATACAGAAGTGACTCATACAGGGACTGGGGAGATGGCTCAGCCAGTAAGAGCGCTTGCTGCATAAGCCTGAGGACCTGAGTTCAAATCCCCAGCACTTGTGTTAAAAACTTAAGAGTGACTATGCACTCAATGCTGGGGAGGGACAGAAGGACCAGGGTATGGCTCGGGCTTGCCAACGTAGTTCTGGGTTCAGTGAGAGGCCCTGTATCAAGGGAATAAGGTAAAATGTGTTAGAACAGGACACCTAATGTGTTTCTCCGGCCTCGGCATCCATACACACGCGCGCGCACGCACACACACACACACACACACACACACACACACACGTGTGTTTCTCTGGCCTCGGCATCCATACACACGCACGCGCACGCGCGCGCGCACACACACACACACACACACCATATTCAAACACACATACACACAGTAAAAACAACTAATATATGAGGCGGTGGATGGGGCTGTGCAACTGATGCTTGAGACTGTCAGCTGGCAGGTCACAGTGCTGGGCACTTACCACCCCCCCCCACTTTAGGCATGGTTCCAAAGACCTCTGTTCTGATAGAAAGTGGAATGAGTCCCCATGACCTTTGCCAGACCCACCCCAGTGGTTGCTGTGCCCTATCAGCCTGCCCTGCCCACTGTCCCCAAGATGAGCACATAGCTTGACCCCTACACAGAGCCCCAGGTGTCTGGAGGCACAGAGGCATTGGCCTAACTGCCTGGATGTCTTCTTTCTGCTGGCCATCACTAACCATGTGGCCTCACACAAGTCTCTTATCCCCTGGGTGCCACAGGCTCCCCCTGGGCAGCAGGAGGCAGAGCAGCATGGCTGGGGAGCGTCCAACCCCACTGAACCGCTGTGCAGAGGAGCCAGTCAGTTGACATGTCCTGGCTGCTCCACAGGGTGGGTTGAGTACTGGGGTTACAGGTGCACTGGCCACTCCAGTCTCAGATTTGAACTCAGGTCCTCAGGCTTATGCAGCAATTCTCTTACCACTGAGCCATCTCTCAGTCCTTGTATTAGTCACTTTAGTGTCACTGTGGACACAGTACCTGAGGGACCAACTTAAAGGAGGCTGGCACCTGGGAATCCTGGCTGTGTCCTGAGTTCACGGCACGGTGACATGGTACCCACTCAGCAAACCATTAACAGTGGAAGTATCGGAACGGTTCCCATGCTCTGAGTCCAGCTGGGTCAGGGCTGTGTATCTGTCAATTCCATTTCCAGCCAGATGTGAGAGCGAGGATGTAAGGAAGCCAGGGTCAGATGTGAGGCCACCGCTGTCAAAGCACAGCAGCTGTGAGAGTGACAACAGAGGCGCTGCCCGCCACTCCAGCCCCACAGCCCCCTCCCCACTTTCCTCCACGACTGAGAACCTCCTGTTCTTGGGTGGAGGTTTGACCAGCCTCCCTTGCAGCTTCTTGCAATTAAGTTTCAGCAGATGAGATGTAGAAGGCACGGTATGAGGCAGTTTTTCAAACTCCTAACAAGATGCTGGCGTTCTACGATTCTTCATTGCACTTTCTTCCAGCCTGCTTCCCGAAACACTAAAGCAATGGCTGGAGTTCCAGCAGTCATCTTGGACCACAAGATCAAGAGCAACACCAGGGGATGGCAGAGCCATGAGCTATAAGGAACCTGGGTCCCTGCAGGTTTTGTGGACCACACTGCCCCGTGACTTCGGACCGAATACAAAGAAATGCCCTTCTGTTTAGACCACTGTGATTTCGCATTTTCTGGAACTTACAGGTCAATGTTATTGAGACCGATACATAAAGGCCCCCGGGTCTGTCTGAGGCCAGGACCTGTGTTCTTGGATCTCATGTTGTCAGCCGCAGTAACAACAGAACATGTCCTGGTGAGGGCAAAGGCCTGGAGTGAAAGGCAGGCCAGCAGGCCCCTCACCACTGCTCCTCCGAAGCTCTCGATTTACCAGTGATCCAAAGAACCTGTGAAGTATCCTTGAAAGGTAGATCTGTGCTGTGGCTCAGTGTACTTCCTAGGGCTTTTGTGAGGCAGATTTCAAAGAACAGCTCATGGCATCATCTGTCACAGAACCAAACAGAGCAGCTACCCTTGTCTGTTCTGCACCCTGGATCAAAGCGTGCAAGCAATCAGGTCATTCAAGGAGCCACATGGCCACCAGCTACAGCCCCAAAACCAAAGGATAAGTCATGCAGAAATAACAGCCTTAATGACAGAAACTTGACCACCCCCCTCACTTGAGATGGCCCCTAAATGCACCATCTTTATAAAGAAGAAGGAATAGAGCAGGAGAGATGGGGTATTTTCTGTGGGGTATTTTCTTGATTTTTGAGTGATGTGGGAGGTCCCAGCTCACTGTGGGTGGTACCTCCCCTGGGCATGCTGTTCTGTATTAAGAAACCAGGCTGAGCATGATTTTTGAGTGATATGGGAGGTCCCAGCTCACTGTGCGTGGTACCTCCCCTGGGCATGCTGTTCTGTATTAAGAAACCAGGCTGAGCATGGGCCAGGGGAACAAGCCAGTAAGCAGCATTCCTTCATGGCCTGTGATCCAGGTTCCTGCCCTGAGTTCCTACCTTGAGCTCCTTCAGTGATGAACCATGACCCAGGAGATGTATGATAAAATAAACCCTTCCCTCCCCAAGTTGGTATTGATCAGAGTGTTTTGTCACAGCAATTGAGGGCAAACTAGAATACCTGTGAAGGAGGTTACAGAGAACCAAGGCTAAGACCACATGTCAACCTGACAACCATGCTGTCACATCATCCCCATGTTACAGAAGAGGTATGCGGTTACCTGCTCAGGCCACAGTGCCCACCCAAACCCCCAGCTCCTGCCCTGCCAGTTCTGGGAGGGAGACAAGGCTAGGCACCTGGGTAGTTTCCTGCTATGACTTCCTGGGTGACTGTCTTGGTATTTCTCCCTCACCACTCTCTCTTTCTCCCTGGAGCTGACAAGCAGAACTGAGATTAAGAGGAGAGAGGAGAGACCTGCTAAGCTATCTGGTCACTGCTGACTGGAGCCAGTGTCAGGGGCAGGCTCTACTGGCTGGTGTGACAGCTCAAACTTGCGGCAGGCACTTCCAGGTGCTCAGCAGAATGAGATTTCTTGAGTCTCAGTTTCTCCATATGGAAATGGAGACAAAAGCCCTCATTCCAGGCTGGCCACGAAATGCAGATGGACCCCTTCTCACAGCCCCCCCCCACCATTACCACAGGAGCAATGACAGCCTTGCCCTTGGCTCTCCCAAACAGCCCTCTCCCCTGTGTGGTCTATGGAGAATACAGTACAGAGACAGAAGGCTGACCAGACGAGGCACCATCAAACATACTTATTCTCAGCCCTGCCCAGCCCTCTCTGCCTCTAGAGATAGGGTTTTCCATCCCCTGGTACCGGGATACCCTGGGCCAGATCAAATGTCAAATGTTATCCCTGGCCTCTTCCTCCCAGAAAAAATAGCACTCCTGCATTTTCAAACCCCCAGCCATCTCCTCCAGATGTTGCCAAATGTTCTCTGGGGGCCAGCTCTGCCAAGGCAGGCACTGGCCTGAAGTTTGAGAACAGCTACTGGGCACAACAAACAGGGTCCTTCGCAGGCAGTCACAGGATTCCCACATGTGAAGTGGCCGCTGGAGGCAAGTCCTGTGTAGACCTGGGAGACCACACACTTCTTATGGAGCACCTTTTTTAGAGAAGCAAGGAGGGACACCCAGGTTTGAGGGTGCCTGGCTACTGAGAGAAGCCAGACTAGAGTTCTGCGCACATGGTCTCCGCTTACCACACCCCTTCCCCAGGTACCATCTCTGCACCTGAGTCCACAACTCAGAACCAAGTTTGACCCTTCCTTGTCTCTCAGAGTGGCCACTCCTTGCCTGGCAGTGCCTGTCCTTTCCCCCAACTGCAATACCCCATGCTCCCTGTACATCATAAGGAGCTAGAAAATGGTCTCTGTGACCTGAGCTAACAGAAGGAGGGCCTGAGAAACTCAAGCTCTGGTTACCATTGCATAGGATTTGATTTTGGATTTTCACCTCATCTCATGGGAGGAGGGGATGAGGTAACAGTTCTGAGGTTTTTTTGTTTGTTTGTTTGTTTTTGTTTGTTTGTTGTTTTTGCTACCCAAGGGCCAAATGAAAAGTGTGAGAGGCCAGAAACTCACTTCCCAAAAGAAGGCAGCCAGAAACCATAACCTCAAAATCCACCCCAGGGTCAGTGAGGTGGCTTTGCAGGTAAAGGTGCTTGCAGCCAAGCCCGACAACCTGAGTTTGATCCCTGGGATCCATATGGTGGAAGGAGAGAACCAAATGCCACAGGCTCTCCTCTGATCTCCACTCCTACATTCTGGCAAGTGCACACCACTACCACCCACTGCTCATCCACAGATGCTAAATAAATAAAATGTGATTTTTTTTCTTTTTAAATTTGCCCCAAATGTTGAGCAAGAGCCAGGTCATCACTTTTTCTTAGCCTGAGAAAATACCACTTTGTGGTACATTAGCCTTCCAGAGCAAGGCTTGCCCATACAGCTGTCTGGAAGCAGGCTCATATGACTCCAGGAAGCTGCAGCCTCTATGCTCAGTGGGTGTGTCCACTCCTTGGGGTGCTGATGGGCCAGCTCCAGGCCAGCTTGGGCTAGCCATGCCTGAACAAATAGCTAACCAGACCCAGCAGAGTAGGCCAACAAAATAGCAAGAGCTCAGGTCACTGTCTGGGGCAGAGGGGGCTTCATCCAGCACCAGAAGCCAGGAAAGCCTACACAGGAGCTCTAAGATGACACTTGGTAAGGCAATGGGGGTTATATATGGCACAGTGATAGGTACTGAGTGAAGACAGACAGGCATATGACAAACAGCAGAAGGGGCAGTGGAAAAGGAACAGGATTAATGTACAAGGCTAGTGGCTATACAGCCTTCTAACCATGTAAAGCCAAGAGCAGTAGTGGTCACAGATGAACCAAGTAGGTGACTCCCCTGTAGACAGCACAGCTCTCCAGCAGGTCCAAAGAGGAAAATCCCTGGGGAGGCCAAGGGACCAGCCCTTAGATCCAGAACTGGCTTCTGAATGGGAAGGAAGGCCCAGTTTTAAGACAGGACAGCAGTGTCCCTTCCCTCCCTCTGTCCCTCACTCCTTCTGATCACCAGCCAGCCGTACTCCAGGGGGACCCTCAGTCACCCCTTTAATTCTTTAACCTCATGTTCAGGCCCTGACTCCACTGGAGACCCACAGATGGATGGAGGGTGTCTATGCAACCAAGGCAGAACAGTCTAGAATCCTCCAATCCCTTTGCATAACCACAAAGATTTCCCTACACCAGGTGTCCAGTCAAATCTAGGCCTCCACCCATACCCTCCCTGACTCACCCTGCGACCCACCCTGCCACCAGGTCAGGTCAGGTGACAGTGTCTACCAGACCTTTCCATCTGGATCATAGATGGAGGTAGGGCTCATTTGACTCAGTAGCTCATTATCTCCTATAGAACTGACTAAAGAAATGGTATAACATTGGGGATAGCGCCAAAGACACAAGCTGGAGCTGGGGGGATGGCTCAAGCAGTAACAGGCTTACACAGCAAGCACAAGACCTAAGTTCAGATCCCTAATACTCATATGGAACTCCACACCCATCATCCCAGTGCTGGAGAGGCAAAGACAGGCAGAGCCCTGGAGTTTGCTGGCCAGCCCATCTGCCTGAATCAGTGAGCTCCAGATCCCAGGGAAAGACTCTGTCTTAAAAAATAAGGTAGATCCAAAAAAAAAAAAAAAAGTTGCCGGGTATGGTGGCATACGTCTTTAATCCCAGCACTCAGGAGGCAGAGGCAGGAGGATCTCTGTGAGTTCAAGGCCAGCCTGGTCTACATAGTGAGTTCCAGGACAGCTGGGGCTACAGGGAGACCCTGTCTCAAAAAGACCAAAAAAAAATAATAAATAAAAAATAAGGTAGAGAGCAATTGAGGAAAACACATG
Source organism: Nannospalax galili (assembly GCF_000622305.1). NCBI lineage: Eukaryota > Metazoa > Chordata > Mammalia > Rodentia > Spalacidae > Nannospalax > Nannospalax galili. The sequence continues at coordinate 55,442 of NW_008346390.1, forward strand.
ACATCAACCTCTGGCCTAAACACACACACACACACACACACATACACACACCTGCATGCACACATGCACATAAATATGAACGTGTATACACGTGGAAAAGACAAATGCTTTGTGTCATGAGGGTAACAAATGTCAGCCAAAAAATGCTGAATGGAGGGGATGTGAAGTGTGAGGATCAGCTCTTGTAGGGGCTGCATGTGTGTCCTTTTACTGTGGCAACCTAGAGGGATAGTGTCTATGGGCTCCACAGATGCCACATTCCATCAAGGGTGGCAGCTGATGCTGGAGCAGGGACGTCTCTCTCCTCCAGCTGCATCAGGAGTCAAGCTGGAGAGCATCAGGGATAATCAGGAGAATTCAGGAAGGCCTTCAGGGAGCACACACTTCACGGGTGAGGAAGAGGAGAAACACAAGCACTGAGGCCTAGGAATTTAAACATCAAAGGGTCCTCAGCAGTCACAGCTGGCTCTCCGTACTGAAAATACTTGGGAACAAAACTGCATCTGTACTGAACACTAGATATTCCCCTGACTTGCTCCCTAAACAGTTCAGTGTAGCACCATGTCCACTGAATCAGTGTGGTGGTAAAAACTGTCAGTTTGACCAGATAGAAAACCACCTAGCAGACAAGACTCCGGCATGTCTATGAGGATTAACCAAGCTGGAAGACCCACCCTGAATGTGGGCAGTGCCACTGCATGGGCTCGGGCCCTAGACTGCATAAAAAGGACAAAGGGAACCGAGCACCGGCATCCGTCACTCTGCCTCCTGATTGTGGATGCGATGTGACTAGCTCCTCATACTCCTGCCACCATGACTTCCCACCATGATGGGCCTTGTACCCTTCAACCGTGAGCCACAATAAACCTTTCCTTATGTTGCTTTTGTCAGGTGCTTTGTCATAGCCAGCGGAAACTACCCAATACAATCAGGTAATCAAAATACTCCAGAGAAGATTTAAATTATGCAAATTAGCATGGATTCTATGCAGACATGGCTCCATTTTTTATGAGGGACTTACACACTTGAGGTGTCTGTCTCCACAGGGGTCCTGGAACCCAACCCTCCTCAGATACCCAGGGATGATGGTACAGCTTAGCCTGGTCCTGCTGGATCCACATGCAGTGCCAAGCCACACCAGAAGTCTCCACCTAGAGACGAGCTCTGAGTGTCAAATACACATTTGACCTCTTGGTGCCTCCACCCGCCACGTGAAAGCTGGAGGTCACTGGGAGGGTTGTATGAAACATCCTGCAGGCACACATATACTCCATAATGATAGTGGAGGTGATGCGGCAGTGACTGTGCCACTGGCACAAATTTCATCACCTTTCCCAGCATGCCAGCCATCCCCAGCCCAGATGCCAGACAGATGTGCCTTCCATCAGATCTGCCTGGAGCAGGACAGAGACAGGGGCATGGGAGAGGTGGGCACAGAGGAGATGATGTCAGGGAATTAGAATCACAGTGTTCTGCTGTACCCCAAAGCACGCAGATGAGTACAGGTCACCCCAGTCCCCTATGTCTGCATCTGAGCCAAAGTGCGAACTATTTCTTTTCCAAGCACAGCCTACTCGGGAGAAAGTGAACCCCAGACTTTTGGGGTACAGCAATACTGTCTAGGGCCCTAGTCTATTGCTTTTTGAGTGGAAGCTCAGCTCCCATGCTTTAGCTCCTGAGGTGTGACAGGGTTAGGGTTCCACAGCTACACCCCTGAGGCAGCCTTAGGGTCTGGTCCATAAGCCTTGATGCCACCAGCCTCAGCCCTAGGTGAGTGGACCCTCTGCATAAAGCACGCTTCCTCTCTTTCCAGTGACCTTCATCCACTCTTCCTGTTTCAACATAAGACAACCTGCACAGGGACCCCACACCGGGCCTACACCTGCCACCACTGTCACCTATCTGAAAAAAGTCAGGTCTGTATTCCCTTTTCTGTACCCTCAGCCCCCAAGAGCACCTGGGACCAGGCAGATACCACAGATGTGTGCTGCAATGAAGTCAGCTCAAGAGCCAGGAGGACTCTGGACGAGTCAACTTGAAATCAGAACATATTTTGAAAGACAAAAGCTGCAGCATCCACACCTGACGCATTAAGTAATTTTCCATGGTGTCATTGGTGGGGGTCACAGCCCTCTCTTGGATTTTTCCCATGACTGATGTGCACTGGGTAATAATGGAAGCAATTCATAGGACAGCTGTGACATCAACTGTTGACTTACCAGGGGCCTCAAGCTGGAGTTTCATGTCAAAGAGCCTTTTGAGAGGAAGGGGCACCACATCGTGGCTCTCCATCAGAGTTCTCAAATGGGTGGTGCCACTGTCTACTGGGATGTGGAGGGCTTCCTGATGGCAATATGCCTGGCATGTCATAGACTCGGTCAAGGTTGCTAGACCTCCTGCCACATGGGGCACACCTCACGTCCAGAAACCCACTCTGCTCTCGAGCCATCAGCACTCCCATGAGCACTCACACATGGAGGAATGTTGGCCTCCAGTCAGGCAAATGGCTGCAGGGAAGATAGCCCCAAAAGGTCAGGCCTTACCAGCCTCCCCAGGCCCTTTGTCCACCAGGCTGGACCCTCCTGATCTCTGGAGAACCCTCTATACCTGTATCTTATCTCACTGCCCCTCACTCAACCACAGGCTACCCCTGCCCATGCCCACCTGACATAGGGGCCTGCCACACAGCACCTTCTCCATCCCTCGGCCCCAACATCTCTCCCACCCCCAAAGGACTCAGGACTCAGTACTTGTCAACTCCCAGCACACGGCCCAAGTCTGAAGTGAGACAGCACAAACTCCAAATACTGCCTAAGTGGCCAAGTCACTCACCTCATCCCAGCTAGGCTCCTGCCAAAATACTGATCACCACAGCAAAAGAAAGGACTACCCCTCTATTGTGTGTGTACATGTGTGTGCCTGTGTGTGCATGTGTGTACATGTGTATAGGGGCCAGGAAACAATCTCAAGTGTCATTTTCAGGTGCTGGCCACCATTCTTTTTTCGAACAGGGTCTCTCACCTGCCTGGAACTCACCAAGCAGGATAGGCTGGCTGGCCAGTGAGCCTCAGGGGTTGACCTGTCTCTGCCTCTCCAGGACTGGGATTACAAATACACATGACTATAGCCCAGCTTTTTTAAAAAAATGGGTTCTGGGGATCAAACTCAGAACTTTATTAACTGAGCTATCACCCCCACCACACACACACTTTACTTTAAATAAAGCAAAAGAACAAATGTTGATTTAAAAGGTCCCTATAACCAGTTGTGGTGGCACATGCCTTTAATCCCAGCACTCAGGAGGCAGAGGCAGGTGAATCTCTGTGAGGTTGAGGCCAGCCTGGTCACAGAGAGTTCCAGATCAGCTGTGGCTACAGAGAGACCCTGTCTCAAAAACAACCAAAAAGGTTTCAAGATTTATATTATTCCTGACTTCCTGCATCCTCCAAACAGCCCTGGGTGGGCAGGTGTCACTAATGTCCCATTATGCATAGATGAGGCCAGCACACTATAAGGGTGCTCCCACAGGAAGAAGCTCACACTCAAACCCTAGCCTGGCTTCAAACCCCTCTTCCCACCCAGTGGGCCCAGGCCTGCCCTTCCCTGGTTTTCTTCCCATTGATAACTGTGTTTACACCAGAGGGCTAAAAAATAAAGGGGCCTCATTCCAGCACTGCTGATGGGCTACACATTGATTTGTTCTTTCCTGGGATTCCCAAAGGTTGCTTCCACAGTACTCTTGACTGATCTGACCCCCTCAAACATCAAGCAAACTAGTTGGAGTCAGCTGGGCAGCATCTGGCACAGGCCTGACAGTTTACCTATCATCTTGCCATAAGCAAAGCTTACTTTCAAGGCTTGATGCCAGCCCATTCTCCCCCAGGAAGTCTGAAGCTTTAGGCTGGAACAGGGTTATAAAGCAGGCAGGGTGCCAACACCCAACAATGTAGAAACCAAACAAGAATCGCTTGATCGCTTGGGCAGCTTGCCTGTTGGCCCCCCACTGTACCCAGTGAACCTTGTGTACAGCACAGACCATTGTGTTAAACAACAGCAAGGAACATGTGCCACTGTCCGATCAAAACCCTGCCTGCTAAGCTGGGTGGGGCTTGCGGTCCACTGATAGGTTACTGGAGGCCTGGGGAGGACCTGGGTGTCAAGTGCCCCGAAGGAAGCGCTTGCCTTCTGCATCTGCAGTCCACCTGGGCCTGATTCCCAGGCCTTAGGGAACTAACCACGCATGAACCAACGGGCGATAAAACAGTCACTAGAAGTGACCAACAACCGCAAGGGCCCCGAAGGAAACCGCTTGCCCTCTGCATCTGCAGTCCACCTGGGCCTGATTCTCGGCCTTAGGGAACTAGCCACGCATGAACCAACGGGCGATAAAACAGTCACTAGAAGTGACCAACAACCCTGCAATCCACCGATTCCCACTGGTAACCAGCAGCCTGTAAGCCTGTCAAAATGAAACACAACCAACATGCATCACCAGACATCAAGTCTTGAGCACTAGCAAGGCCATGGCACCTGTTTCCTGCCAGCCAGAGTGGCTCTAGCCAGGTGTGCCCAACCTTTAGACACTGTGACATGACATTGTCCTCCACAAAGGTCACACTTAAGAACCGTGTGAACACATACAACAACAAAAACAAAACAGAACAAAGACTAATGTTTTAAGAAACTTTACAGTTTTGTGCCGGGCCACATTTATAGCTAGTCTGAGGTGAATGCCACTCTTGGGCCACAGGTTGAACATGTTCACACAGTCGTCAGGGCTCTTTGAGATAGTACCTCAGTACTATGCTTCCTGCTTCACACATGAGGGGTCTGAAGAACAAAGAGGCTGAAGAGCCTGCCCGAATCACCATGTGACAGTAAGTGGCAGGCTGGGGTTTGCCTCCATGTTCTCCAACTGAGCAAGCTGCCTTGTGACGTCCCCGCTGTCACTGGCCAGTGCACAGTGTGGGAGAGCAGACTCCTTCCCAAGTACAAACTCCTGCAAGTTAAAATGCAATAGATTAAATGTATAATTAGAAGTGGATGAAATCTCCCAGAAAGCAGAGCAAAAAACAAAAGGAATAGAAAATGGAAAAGATAAGAAAATTAGAGATGTATGATCTCCTGGACTGATATCTAAATAGGAGTTCTAGAAGGTCACAGAAAACCAAAAGGCAGAAATCCCAATGGAGTTCATCAGGAAAATGTCCCAGAATTGAAGGACAGTCTGGAATAGAAAGGTCTCTCATGAGGGACAAGAAGGAGCCACATCAAGTCAGGGCCTGTGAAGACTAACGACACTGGAAACAAAGAGAGGATCCCACAAGCTTCCAGAGTGAGAAAACGGCCTGTCCACAGTAGATGAGGCATGGCATCCCATCCCTGACTGCAGCCCTAGGAAGCCTTCAGAACCCTCTGAAGGAAAGGATTTCCTCAAACACGATGCTCAGCTAATGCAGCAATCAAGAACTGGTGGACAGTAATTCATTTCCCCAGGTTCAAGTTCTCAGACAATGCACCACCCAGACACCCATTCTCAGGAAGTATGTGCTTCCTGAATCCAAAGGACAAACCACCAGAGGAAGATGGGAAGCAGGAAAGAGGTAAGGGCGGCACATAGGTGATGGTGACTGACAGTCCAGAAGACAGCCAGGCCCCGGGTACAAAGGGCAGCAAATCCAGACTAGAGCAGGCTGAGCACCTGGGCTCCCTAAAGAAGTGAGACAGAATTCACCTGGCGTCCTGAACAACCTAAAGGAGCCATCTAGAAGTTAAGAGTAAGTCTGGGGACAAACTCATAAGCCTGTACGTCAACAAGAGCAACAACCTAGGTGAGTTTTAACTCCAGAGAAAGAAAAAGTACAGGAAAGGACAGGTGTGCTTTCCAACATGACTAGGCTCTGAGCAGCCCTGACCTGGTGATAACACTTACAGAGCTTCCCAAAATGGATGAAAATGTATGGGGGGGGGGTGGAGAGGGGGGCTGAGGCTCAGAGGGGAAAACTGCATTGCATGCTTACATCTCTTGGTAAGGAGTTGGGGTGTGGTATTGAAAAGAGTCAAGACGAAGGGACACATGCATTTGATTCAGAGACAGAGGGAAACACTAAAGCCATCAGCCACCCCCCACCACCACCCAAAAGAGAAGTTGTCAAGAGGGAGCCTTGGGGAAAGGGTACTAGGGGTCCTGAGAGGCAAGGAAGGGGAAGGGAAAACAGACATAAGTGAAGACAATTAGGAGTCACCAAGCATCACCGTCACACCAGTTATCCACAGCCCATCCATCCTCAAGAGGCTGATACCCAGGTCTGCCAGAGCCCAGGGTGTGCATTCGCCCTTGGAGTCCACATCCATGTGTTCAGACATAGAACTCCAGTGCTCAGTCCAGCAGAGCTTCCAGTCCAGTCAGCAATCCAATTGGAAACCAGTACCAGCCAGTACCACCAGGATGGATCCCAGGGCAGCAGTTCCAACCTGTGCCATCTCACCAGGGACCCTTATCTGATTCTCCTGCTCCTCTCTCTTCCCTGGTCTATTCTGCTGTCTGTGACTCACTCCTCAACAGGGTGGGGCATCTAGTCCCAGAGCTCCCAGGTCTGCTCATGCCTGAGGCCAAGGGGTTTGACTGGAAAGTGTCAGATAAGAATCAAGTTCAGAGGTCACATGGGCTTTCCCTCTCTTGGTCTCAGTGTGTGTGTCTGTACAGTGGGGATGTAATACCAACCTGGAGGGGGGGGGCAATGATTAGGAATGAAATGACATCATCCAAATGGAGACACCAATACTTTGTATACAATCTGCAGTCACCAGCATACAACCCAAGGATAAAGGGCTCCTCTAGTCACCTCTGCCTTCATTCCGGTTATAGGAACCCCATTTTTCAATCTCTTAAACTGGGGTCCTTGTCCCTATATTTCTCGGCTGCCCCTAGTGATCAGCAGTCAGGAGCTGTAAGCTGAGAGCTTGGTCTTTGTTTTGTGAGATGGCATCACCAGTGTGTAAGTGACAATGAGCCCAGTCAGAGTCCCAAGGGCCAGGCCATAAGCCGGCCCAGGGCAGCTGACATCTTGTCCAGTATCGGCTAGTCAATTGCCTGCTCTGGTTGGTCCTTGTTCTGGTCCTGGTCAAGTCTCTCCATTCCTCCCCAGTTCTAGTCCCAGGCCCTTCTTAATGACCCTACCTCAACTTCATCTTCCCAGACTTCACTCCAACTCCCAATTCTGCCCAGTAGCCCAGTAGCCAATACTGGTGATCCTCTTGCTCAGCCTTGATTTCAGGTTTGAATAATATGCACCACCACTTGGGCACAGCATCCTGCATTGTGGTCATCCCGCACCCCCTTCCTTACAACAGCAGCTCTCTAACAAAACCACTGGTCTGGTTTCATTGTTATCAAAAAAAAACATGAGCAAGTACAGCATGTGAGAGGAAAGGAATGCTTTGGCTTACACTCCAGGTCACAGTCCACACTGAGCGAAGTCAGGGCAGGGACTCAGGCAGGACACACAATGCCCAGCTAAGGCTCAGCTAGCTCTCTTACACAGCCCAGGACCACCTGCCTAGGGGTGGGGCCACCTACAGTGGGCTGGGCCCTCCCACGTCAGTGACAAGACAATCCCCCATAGACATGGCCACAGGCCAATATGATCTAGGCAATTCCTCCATCGAAGACGCTTTCCTCTCAGATGAGTCTAGGTTGTGTCAAGTTGAGAATGAAAGCCATCTCAGACACCACCTCACACAAACCTGCATGAGACAGCATACATATTACCATAGAGAACCAAGCTGTCTTCTGTACCTCTGGCTGGACCGTCCCTAAGCCAGCCTGACAACAAAACTGCTAAAGTGATAGGATCTGAGGCTGCTCCACTGTCCTACCGTCTCAGGGTGCAGCCCCACTTTAACAAACAGCAACAGAAACAAAAGGAAAGGGCGCTTAGCGACGACCATGACGGGCTCCATGGAGACAACAGCAGAGGAGCTTGAGGCCTCCGCATGCTCTACCAAGACGGGAGGCAGGTGCAGAGACAGCCTGGAAACACGCACAAGGCCATCAGCTAGGCATCCTCACAAGGCAGGGTAGAATGTTATTTTTTCAGTGTTCTGGCAATGGAAGTCCCTTATGACCTATATGCCTAGCCTGGGACTTTATTTTTTTTATTAGCTTATATTCACTGTATAAAAATGCTGGGTTTGGGGGGCTAAGGAGATGTTCAGCAGCTAAGAGCACTGGCTGCTCTTGCAGAGGACCAGGGTTCAATTCCCAGCGCCCACATGATGGCTAACAATGGTCTGTAACTCCAGTTCCAGGGGAACTTGAATGCCATCTTCTGTCCTCCGAGGGCATTGCATGACACAGTTGCACTTACATTCAGGCAAAATACTCATACACATAAAATAAAAAAAGTTTTCATTAAAAAAATGCTGTTTCATTATGACATTTCCATACACGTATATCAAGCACTTTGATCATATCTACCCCCATCTGCCTCTCATTCCTCCCTTCCTCTTACCAAACAGTCTCTCTT
>NW_008346390.1:64158-75302 GCF_000622305.1 Nannospalax galili
CATAGCTTGGCTACTGTGCACAGCGCATCAGTAAACATGAGCGTGCAGATGCCTCTGAGACTGGTTGACTTGGAGTCCTACCAAGGAGTGGGAAGGATAGGGTGTGGTGGGGGTGGGGATCACGTGAGCCTTGGACGGCTGTGGCTGGTGTGAAGGAAGCAGAAAGAAACTGGCTGAACTGACATCGTCATTCTGGTCCCATGTTTTCTACAGAGACTTTGTTAAGTAGAAGACTGTTTACCCACAACCACCAGACTTGGCGTGCTCAGGGCTAACAACACTCCACTGATCTAACACCAGAAGAACACAGGGAATCAGAGTAGTGATGGAACTGCCCCCGCATGTCAGATTCAGCTGTCACACGACAGGGAATGTACCGAATGCTTTGATGTCACCCTTTTAGAGCCAGAACCATAGTGTGGCACCCCCACTACATCTGCATTCCTTGTAAGGTCTCTGTTGGCCCAGGCGACCTCCTTCCTTACCTCTCAAGTCCTCCTCTTCTGCCATATGTCAGACAGATTTGTGGCCAAAGCCAAGGGCTCTGAACTCCTAACTGAGGCTTACTGCCAACAACCTGGGTCTCCACCAAACTCACACAGATGCCCAAAGGACAACTGAAAGGTACAAATATCCCCCAGACATGGCTCTTCTAAGGTAGGAGGGGAAAGCTCTATAGCCACGTTACTCTCTGGTGTGTGAGTTTCCCATCGCCAAGGTAGCGTCACACAGCGCAAATACATCATCTCTCTAGTTCTGGAGCCAGAAGCCTGAAGTGGGCTTTACCAGCCACGTTACTCTCTGGTGTGTGAGTTTCCCATCACCAAGGTAGCGTCACACAGCACAAATACATCATCTCTCTAGTTCTGGAGCCAGAAGCCTGAAGTGGGCTTTACTAACTAGTCTCTCAGATCTTTTCCCTCCCTTTTCTGGTCCCTCAGGCCCCCTGCACTCCTGTGCTCCTGGCCTCTCCAGCAACACAGCATCATCCTTATAAGCTCCTCTCCCCCTCAGACCCTCCTCTCTTATAAGTAAAGTGAGACTGGTCAAGGCAGAGTCCCCATGGACAATCCAGTATCACTGCTCCTCTCAAGATCCTTCACTTAATCTCACCTGCAAAGGAAGCAAGCAGAAACCACAGTTTGGGGGATCAGGACACAGACTCGGAGGTGGGGGCTTGGTGGGGGGACTTGGTTACCTACAGAACCAAGTGGTGGTTCAGTAATCCCCATGTGAGGAACCACAAGAAAAAGACACCTGCACCATTAGGGGGCCTGTGCAGAGGCAGGCTCCAATCATGTCTGAGGAGTCCTAAAGTGTCTAGAGGTAGATGCTGTGGACCCCATCCAGGGGGAACATATGGTACCCAGGGAGGCTATTCTGGGTACAGTCTCAGTCATTCTCTGCAGGAGGGTCTGTGTGTGGAACACCAGGGACAGCGAAAAGAAAGGCCTGAGGAGGAACAGGTAACATCTGGGGTACTGGGGTCCAGTTCATCTGAGGAAGAGCTCTGGGGCATACAGTGGAGCTTTCTTTTCCTTGAAGGAAGTGCCACTTGGTTGAGGATAGAGGAGCCAGAGAACAAGACCCCAGGCTGCTGGGCTGAACTTGGCCTGGAGGCGTCACACACAAGGATGCACAAAGGTAGGGAGACCTGGTATGGCCCAGGTAGCTAGAGGGCCAGGGCTGGCCTAATGGAGGTGGGGGTGGGGGGACAGCAGACAATGCCATCTGAGTTCAAGTTCCCACCACCAAACCAGCAGGCGATCTCAGAACTCCCTCTGCTCTCTCTACCATGGATCCTAACTAGAAGAGCTCAAAGCTCTGCCTCTGAAAAATGCCAAAGCCCAGAGGGTTAAAAATAGCCTAAAAGAGGGGAGGGTTATAAATATGGGAAAGACTCTGGCTCTCTGTGAACCCCAGGGAGAGGAAAGCAGGGGAGGGCTATGACATCACTGGTGCGCCAATGGTCCTTCCAAACCCGCCTTGAGCTCAGCAGGAGTGGAAGTTGCTACCGACCACCAGACTTCTAAAAGTCCCCAGACCATCCTCAGCTTCTCCTCATCCTCACAGGCTCTGGACTAGATTCCCTAAGAAGCAGCAGGTCCCCAAAATATAAGGGGACCGTCAGGTGCACAGGCTCTCCTGGGACCACTGTCACTCCCCAATCACAGCTCTGGGCTTGGCTTCAAGTGGGTAAACTCATTTTACAACAGGCATGGAATCTACCCCAGGCATACAATCAGCCCCGTGATGATGATAAGGTGGAACAGCTTCATCCATTGTAAGCACTCCCTGTCGGAATTCCTTCCCCGGGGAGATGTAAACAAATGCCCCCCTCCCCAATAAAGTCCCAATGACAAAGCAAAATATGATCCCACCAAAGTTCAGCTTGGGAAACCAGTGAGTTTATGGGCTTACTTAGAGACCAAGGGTGAGAGGTCAGAGTTGTGTAGGTGACACAAAGCAGCTGCATCAGAAAGTCTCACTCACCTGCATAGATGGGGTTTCCCCTTCTATGAACCTTCCACAGTCTATAGACTCTAGCACCTCCCAAGACCATGAGGCAATGTGCAATTAGGGCAGAGTTAACATACAGACAGCCAGGAGGTCCGGGAGGGAGCAGCTGGAATCTCAGGTGAGGGTCTGAGACCCTCCCACCTCCTTCTATGAGGGAAGGTCAGAATCATATCAACAAGCCTAACCTTGGGGTGTCTTGGAAGTAGGCACAGCTGTTCTGATGAAAGTGACAGCTGTTGTGCCTGGAGGAGAACGCTCTACAACATGGTCCCACAAGTGACATTCCCTACACAAAGTCCTCTGGGTTCCCATGCCACTGACAGGAGGCCTCCAATCTCGGACATAAGCTCACAAGTCTCCTTTCCCCAGAGAGGCTGACCACCTCGCCCAGCTGACCTGCCTCCCTTGACCCAAGTGCACACTCTGCTGTGGAAGAAGAGGGAGCTGTATCCCGTATGGGTTGAGATGGGATCAAGGACTCACGCAGACTTTCTTCTAGACAGAAGCTGATGTGCAACATCAGGGAGAGGGCAAACGTGGTCAGCAAGCTGCCGACACTTGTCAACACTTCAGATCTGAGGCCTCGGTGGCCTCCATCCTGGGCCACTTCCAGGACAGAGCAAAGTGACTTAGCAGAAACATTTATCTAACAAATGGTCAAGCAGCACCTAAAGTGAACACATAGAAACACACAAACTCCAACACACACACAAATACACATTGGCAAACCCCAACACACAACCCAACATACACATACACCAACACATATATGCAAATCCCAACACAACCCAACATACACATACACCAACACATATATGCAAATCCCAACACAACCCAACATACACACCACCAACACAATACACACCAGCACACAGACACCCCAAAAACTACAACACATATACAACCCAACACACAGACCAACAAAAACTCCAGTACATACCAACACACACAAACTCCAATATACACACATAACACCAACACACACACAAAATCCAACATACACACCAACAATACACATACCACCAATATACACCATCACCAACATACACAGAAATCCCTACATACACAACCAACAAGAACACACACAAACCCCAACTCATACATACCAACAAACGCACCACCACACATATACCAATACATACAAATACAAACCCCAACACACACTACCAAGATAAACCAACACACAAACCACGCACACACACCACCACGCACACACACCACCGTGATGGCTTATCTCAGCCATCAACTTGACACAGTCCAGTGTTATCTGAGGGACTCTCAACTAGGGGAATGCCTGATCAGACTGGCATTCTTAGTTGCTAATTGATGTAGGAGGGCCCAGCTCAAGGTGGGTGGTGCCATCCCTGGGCATGTGGGCCTGAGCTGTGTAAGAAAGGTAACTAAATGTAAGTCTTGAGAGCAAGTCAGCAGGCAGCCTTCCTCTATGGTCTCTGCTTCTAGCTCCAGCCTTAAGTTCCCACTTTGGCTTCCTTAGATGATGGACTGAAACCTGTAAGATAAAATTAACCCTTTCCTCCCTAAGCTGCTTTCTGGTCATGCTATTTATCACAGTAACTGAAAAGTGAACTAAAATAGCCATCACCACACACACAACACCAACACACGTACCAACACACACAACAATACACACCACCACCACCACATATGCACACACATGCATATACGCGCATACACACGTGCACACACTCATGGCAGGTGCGTGCACGCACACACACACACACACACACACACACACCTTTTCTCTTGCTGGTCACTGACTTTCTCAACTCCCCTGTCTGTCCTCTTTTCCTGCACAGGACCACATGGTAGATGTTTTTGATCTTCTGGGGATCTTTGTCTCCCTATTCGCTCCATTCTCATACAAAAGCAACCAGGAACAATATCCTAATGAATGGATGTGGCCGTGTTCCAATAAAACTTTATTTATAAAATACAAACAGCAGGCCACATTTAGCCTCTGGGCTGAAGTCTATGAAGAAGAAAATAATTAAGGAAAAGCAAATACAGCAACAAAGAGGAAAAACTGTCAGACGGTTCAAGGGCTCGTTTAGGATTTGGGATCAGCTGCCTCTAATTCCTTCCACGACTGACATGATCCACCAATATTTTTTTAAGGCACTAAGAGGAGAAATGAAAAAAAGGTTTCTATGGGAACAGGGAGTTCATTTGTAATGGTTCTACCTCTGTGAAGACATTTTATTTCTCTCCTTTCCCTTCAGACTCAGGGTATGCGTGACCTACGACTTGTTGGGCAGGACTTTGCTCAGAGCTTCTGCCAAAAGATGCCACAGGGTTTCACAGGCCAGCAGCGCACATCATGAAAGCCAGGCCTGAGCTGGGGCCTTCCCCAGAGTGGTACATCTGGTCCTATGTCCTGATGGAGACAAGGCCATGCATATGCCTACCAGCTTCCTGGGTCCAGTTCCCTTCCTAGGTCAGCTGCCCTGGATAGAGAACTCATCTCTAGCTCTGCACAAACCATTTTGGAGTTGGGCTTCTAGTCTATGTGGCTCCCAAGCATTCTTGCTCCTGGGCATAAGCTGTTTGTAGGCAGGAGCTTATCCGTTAGCTCTGATCATAGGCAGGTCCCTAAACCTGCTCCCAAGAACCTTCAACTCCACCCAGCTTGATCAGCTAAGGGCAAAGGAATGTCAGTCATCTACTGCCTGTGCGTTGACAGAAAGCCTGTGAACTGCAGCCTCTTGTGCAAGGCTGGGGTGGAAGTGAGTCCCAAACACTTGACTGTGAAAAGCAGCCAGGAATGCAGCCAGCAGAGCAGAATGGGAGCCCAGAGCCACAGTGGGCAGCCCACCCCACGCCTGTGTGCCAGAGGCTAGAATGTAAATGACTTCGGGCAGATAAACAATGCCTAGGCCCTGCCTCTCTTGATACCACGTTCTAGGGGCAACTCAGAGCCCCCAGGGAGCCAACTCTCACTTTGCCGAGGAGGACAGCAAGAAATAGCAAGTGAGATTTGCAGGAAACCCAGTTAGCAACAGTATCAGGGTCCAGGATCTGATGTTTGCCCTCCCAGTCTGAGTGGTGATTTCTCTAGCTTTACATAAGAAAAAGCTCCCAAGAAAAAACCTGCTCCAGACCACAGTTTTTCACCTGCAATTTGGAGATAATGCAAGGCTTGGGGCTGGACTGCCATGGAGCCTGCAGAAAATATCCAATTTAGGGCTGGGAGCCAAGCAGACAGCCCAGCTCCCGGGACCTAGTTCCTTGGGGACATAAAACCTCTACATATGATTTTCTTCTGGGTTTTAAACAGAACCTTCCAGGGTACTGGCTGTGCTGAAAGTCAGGGGAAGAGGACAAAGAAGCCCTTGCCTCAGCTCCTCCCTTCTTTGACCTGGTCCCAGGGCACAGAAGGTACAGAAGTGGAAGAAAGTGAGCAGGTAGGAAGGGCAGGCTCTGGGGCAAGAGGTGGGTGTCGGGGTGAGAAGGCTGGTATGGTGTCCCCAGCAGACCCCAGATGGCTCAAATACTGCCAAGTCAACCCAAGCTTTCTCTCACTACAGCATCGTAGTCCATGATACCACTGGTCCCAAGGGGGACAGAGGGGTTACTCAGGTGTTGTGGAATACTGTCCAGGTGTGCCATGACCATCATCATCTTAATCACATCTGTGACTACCAGCATGAAACCTTCCCAAGATCAGGCCTAAGGATGTCTCTTAAAGGAGAGCAGGTCAGGTAGCAGGGTATGGTGACACATATGCCTTTAATCCCAGCACTCAGGAGACAGAGGCAAGCAGATATCTGTGAGTTCCAGGTCAGCCAGAGCTACATAGTGAGACCTGTCTCAAAATACCAAATTTCAGAGAGAGAGAGAGAGAGAGAGAGAGAGAGAGAGAGAGAGAGATTGAGAGAGAATGTCTTTATACCCTCATAGAAGATTCCAGCCACACCCTCCCCCTGTTCAGTTGCCTGTGGTGTCTGGAGGCCCTGGGGTAAAACAGGGACTCTTATGTCTGTACCTTTCATGAACTGTCACCCATGTGACTCACAGCTATGCAGCTTTTTGGGGGGGGGAGGGGTTCACCCATGCTCCTGAAAGGAAACCCTCACCCGTGCTTTTACGAGTAAGCCCAATAAACTCACTGGCTCACCAAGCCAGACTTGGGGGAAATCATCTGTTGTTAGTGTCCTCTCTGAGGTAAAGAGGTGATGTTTAAGTCTCCCCAGGAAAAGTTAACCCAAGGTTCCCACTGTCCCCAGCAGGTCTTAGTCTACAAATTCACTGGCAGATTTAGAAGGGACACTGTGGGATGGCTGGATGGTGGGTGGATTAGAGGAGGTGAAAGGAGGTAAAGCAAGTCCCAGAGCCTAACAAAGCCATTGTGTGGTTCAAGGGAGAATGAGGAGGGCCTGAGCAGGGCAGGCCAATGAGGCAGAAGGAAGCAGTAACATGATCCTTCCAGAACATACAAGCCATGTCCTACCTGTAGGACCAACCAATGAGTCGCTCCCTTTCTGAACAGTCCAAATCAATTTCATGGTCACCTTTCAAAGCCCAAATCCAAAGCCCTTCTCAGAAACCTGTGCAGCCACCAGCCATGAGGTTAACCACCTCTTTACACACCTGTACCTGCAGGATGCTCACCCTCGGCCTCACCAGGGTTCAAATACCAGCTCCTAGGGAGAGCAGCCAGCCAGGGCCGGGGTAATACCATCAATGTTGCTAACAGGCTTGCAGAGCACAGTTGGAACAGCCTGGCACCTGCCCCACCCACCTTGAATCTGCCCTGCGATGGCAGATTCAAGCCATGCTCCTTGGGAAAAATGAGATGTCAGATGATGGCACCAAACCCCAAAGGCAGGAGAATCAGGGAGCTGAGTCCCGTCGTCCTAGTGCCTGCGATAGTGTCTTGTCTCTTAAGGCAGAGACTGGAACCAGGGTTTCACTCTCCGATGTCTCCAAGATGCAATGCACCTGGCACCTGTGTGCCAAACTGAACAGTGAAGACCTGTGGGCGAGTCTGGGGACAGTTAGAGGTTCCTAATGAACAGGATTGGCTTCGAAGCCCTGACCCGACAGACCTTGTCCAGAACAGGTCACTCTGCTGAATCGTGAAACAGGGAGGGGGCAGCCAACCAACCATGACCTGCGAACACTGGAAGCCTCCAATGGACCATCTGCAGAGATCAAAGACACAGACCAGGCACCTGGCCACCCCTAACCTCTACAACACCCCCATGGCTCTGAGAACTTGTAGGGTCAGCAGACTGAGGCTGTAGACACACTTCCGTTCCATTTTCTCCTCTGTGAAAAGATCAACAGCCTGAGCTGTCCCACTTCCTTGCAAGGGACCCTGGGAGGGTGGCACAGGCAGTTTGTGCCAAGGGACATTGGGTTGCACCAGAAAGCCTTGGTGACAAACATCTCTACAGCCATTGCTGCTCACGTCTGACAACTTCATCTGCCAAAGAGCTGATGATAGAAGTGAGGCCCCTGGGACCCACCATTATCTGCCAGCTGACCCGGCTTCCCTCCATCCCAGTGTTCCTCTGGGGGAAGGCCCTGCATATCACAATCACAACCACCTGGATTCTAGAATCCCATGGGGGTGGGGGGTGGGGGCAGAGACAGAGGCCTGGAGGAAGATGTGGAGAGAAGTCAACAAGGCTTCAAATCAGCCTGCAGATACTCAGAAAGGAAGAACCAAGGAACCCTAAACCATTCCCTGAAACTCGGCATCCCAGGGGTCCAATCTCAGCCTGTCCTCACTGCTGAACCCAGAACTACCCCGTGCCAGGAGCAGGAGTGTACAACCAGGCCTGGGAGATCCTGGAGCAGCGGCTGACTGCACATGGGCGCTAGGAGCCTCTACCTCTCCCTTTACAACCCTGAGCTCCCTGGGAGATCCTGGAGCAGCAGCTGACTGCACATGGGCGCTGGAGCCTCTACCTCTCCCTTTACAACCCCGAGCTCCCACTGTCCCCAACTGCCATCATCCGGACACCATGGCTACCTGTGCTGGAGTAATCACAAGCTCTGCCTGTCACCCCTGCCCACAGCCCACCCAAGTTCAGATGAACAAGGCCCCACCACAACCCCATCTGGTCACCCGGACACATCCAGGTCTCTGACGTCCACCAGCTGGCTCGACAGATGCTAAGAGCCCAGTGGGGAACGCCTTCTGGACTCGAACCTTTAGCTGGAATCTTCTGAATACCTCAGAAGTAAAAGAGGCCCCCAGTTAGATCCCCCAGTCCACAGACAGAGAGACCAGGGAGAAAACTGAGAGAAGACTGATTCCTACCCTGAATTCCACTTCTAGCCTTTCCCGAGCAAAGCATCAAAGCCTGACTCAGGAACTGACTCTGAGCTAATGTCCACCCCAAAACACAGCTGGCTTTTTTTATTCAAATTCATAATAGCCCCCAACTATAAACAACTCAAAGTTCTCTCATCAAATGATTAGGTAACTGAATAGTGGTATATCCAAAAAGTGGAATAGTACTCAGCAATAAAAAGGAAGAGCGGGTATAGGTAAGAACATGGACAGATCCCACTAACATGTTGATAAAAAAAAAAAAAAGGTCCCAATTAAGAGGACATACCACAGCAGTGGACCTCAAATCGGGTTCCAGAGGCAAACTAAATCTTCAGAAAAATTCTGAAGATCAGAATAGAAGTTACCTTGGTGATTGGTAGGGTGGTTACTGCCTGAAACAAGGCAAGTATTCGGGGTACTGGGAATCTATATTTGGGTAGCAATTACTTGAGTGTACCCATACCTAAAAGCCTGTTGATCTCACACTTAAAAGTAGTCTATATTATACACGTGTGCAGTGCATATATGATATATACATACATGAGTTAGAAGTGTATGTTTTAGTGGCAAAGTCCATTGACAGTCAAATTATAACTGATACTTGCCTGAAAGTGGGGTAGCTGAGAGACACCCACTCATAAACTCCTACCCAACCTTCAAAACCCATCTCAAACTGTCCCCATTCTGTGGGAGCTCTCCCTCAGTTCTAGTTCTAGGAGTCACTTTACCCTGCATTCCTTAGTAACAATTGATCTTGAAATTGGGAGTTGACCCTGGGGGAAGAAAGGAACTTGTGGCACTAAGCTACCTGGGTGAGCATGTGCTCATTAAAATGCCTAGAGATTGCCTAAGATACATAATAGACACACACATAAGACTTGACAGCCAGATGTCATCCCAGCCAAAGGTATACCAGGAATACCCAGCCTAGATAAGATGCTGGTTCTTGGCCATGGGAAGCTAGGCACCCAGCTATTCTGCAAAAGGAACCGTTTTCACCACAGCAGGTTCAACCCTCCTCCTCTGACACAAATCACAGCAGCTAAACAGCAGAGACTCCCAGAGGACACAGTCCCCAGTGCACACTCCCCGAGCCTTCCAGCTGGCTCTTTTTCAGGTCACCTCTGCCTGCACTGCCCTTGCCAAACCTCAGGCTCAGAGGTCCACGTGAGCTCCCAGGAAACACTGTCTCAGATGTAATGTTTAATCTAGACTCTTCCCCACCCCCAGCCCCCCCTGCTAGGGCTCCCTGCCTTACCGGCAAAGGGACACCCACAATCCTCCAGACCCTAACTCTGCCCAGAGCGCCCTGCTGGATTCCGGGCACCTTCGGTCTTGACTCCACACCCCCAAGTCAGCAGGGGAAGCGGCTAAGAAACTCCACCTGGGCAGACCCAGGTGGGTGAAGAGAGGCCGGAAGTGGACTTCTGTCCAGTCTTGCAAAGCCCCCATAGGAAGAGAGAGGGCTGGAAGCACACTTCCGCTTGAGGGCAGTGGCCTCTTGGGGTGGAGGATGGGCCAAGTTTATCAGTGATTTTCGTTTCCTTCAGGTATTTTTTGCTTGCTAAGTTTCCACTTTGAGTGCATTCTTTTAAAGACCTTTGTTGGCAGCAGACCACCAGGCGCATGTCAGACACACTGGTTACCGTGGTTTCTCCTTCATCTTGCTCAGACTGGAGCTTTGGTCCCAGTTCCTTCTCGGGGTTGTGGGGTGGGTAGGGAAGGTCTCCTGACCCCTTACAGCTCCCTGAAGTCCCCACACTACAAGACCCTAGGAAAGAGGCTAGTCTGTCCCCACCACCCCAAGCCCTCTTCGGGTTCGAACTCGTCCCCTGGGGGCGCCGCTCCTCGCTGCCATCTTCAAAGGCACTTCGGAAGTGCTCCAACTCTGCTGTGCACACACTCAGTTGCACTTTCTCCTGTCCCGGACCTGGGCCACGTCCCTGAGAGTCCACCTACGAACTTCTCCGAACTCCCAGCGGCGGGAAGGAGGGCGTGATGGTCCCCAGATGAGAATGGGGTGCACGCGCGCGTACACACACTCACACACGTGCACACACTCACACGCGCGCTCGCGCGCCGCCCCACCCCCTGGGCCACCGCCAACCCGGCCCAGGCCAGCGATAGCCGGCTCCAGGGCGCGCGGGGACGCGGCGGGGACACCCCGGGGAGCCCGGGGCTGCGGTACCTTGCAGGTTCTGCACTCGGATGTCGCTGATCTGGCCGATGAGCTCCTCGCGCTGGAACCAGTCCCACTCCAGCGTAGCCATGAAGCGCGCGCAGCGGGCCGGAGCGCCGGCGGCGGCGGCGGCGGCGGGCG
>NW_008346390.1:75502-119830 GCF_000622305.1 Nannospalax galili
TTTTTTCTCCCCCACCCCCGCCCCAGGGTGGGTGTTGGTTGGATTGTTTGGTCGCGAACGGACGGTGATGAGACACAGAGGGTCGCAGCCCCGAGATTGTGATGTCTCGGTTTGTGGTGGGCCTGGTGACGCAAGTCAGGATGCCCCAGGAGCTAGGCCTGGAGGTCTGCCCTTTCTCCATCCCTGCCCCCTGGAGACCGTTCCCGTCGCGGTAGGAACGCCCCCCTCCCATGCCAGAATCCCCTCCCCGGTAAAGCCCCCACCTCCAAGCCCTATCCATCCCTGATCCCCTGGGAAAGTGGCAAGGCCAGGATGAGGGGCGAAGTGGTGTTGGAGATGGAGTTTCCGAGGAAGGGCGGGGAGCTTGGAAGCGAGGAGCTCTGTCCTTGGGTTAGACAGGAGGCAACTTCGGGTTCTGTCCAGCAGGCAGGAGAAACAGCCCCCTCCTAGGAATGGGTGCCTGTGAGTCTTGGCCACGGAAAGCCTAAGAGACCTGGGGTTTTATTGAAGCGGTAAGGACAGGTTGGGGCTGTAGCTCAGTTGGTATCCTGCTGGCCTAGCATGCTGGAAGCCCTAGATTTGACTCCAGGAGCTGTAGTGGTGCACACCTGTAATCCCAGTTCTCTGGAGGTGGAGGCAGGTGGATCAAAAGTTCAGTCACCCTCTGCCAGCCTGGGATACAGGAGACAGCCTTCCTGGCTTTCCTTCTGGGCCACTCTGTCTTTTAACTCTTTGAGGACCACATCTCTGGTGCCTTCAGAAGTCCTTTCTTGGTCAGCCAGCAGAAGGAGGCGCTGAATCTGGGAGTTTGTCTACAAATGAGGAATTACTTAGGGGTATCAGCTCCAGCATCTTGCTCCCTGTTCAGCTTCTGTCCCTTTCTGGACACCTAAGGCCTTCCAGAAAATAGCTTTCAATAGAATACCATGAGAGAAAGTGGGTAGAGCTCTCTGAGCACGCAAACACACATAGGTCATGGTGATGGGAAGCCCAGCAAACCCAGAAGGAAGTCCCACCATGAGGAGGCCTGTGTCTCCGGGGTGAAACATGCCTGAAGGAGAAGTGAGACACTCCCCCCACCCAACACACACACACACACACACACCGCAGGGCAGAGCATCAGCCCAAGGCCTTGTAGGCTCAGTGGTGTCACCGATATAGGATCCCCTTGTCCCTGCTTTGATTCCTATGCACACTGTCACTTCGGCCTCCGAGGACAGGTCTGTTTCTACCTCCTGTAGAGCCAGGGCAGTGGTAGCCTGGCTTCACCTCATTTTGCCCATCTGCAAGCATCACATTTCATTTTTCTCTCATTGCTATGGGCTGAAGTTGAGCCAAGATCGTTTTCTTCACAAAACAAAGTGTTGAGAAAGTGGCCTTCATCCCCATCGTGAGCCGGGCAGCCAAGAACTTGAAACTGTGAGGTTGGATGTGAGTGGCAGGGACTGGCCATCTGTCGTGAGACAAAGATGACTGTTCTTGGGAATGGAGGCCGAGGGGCCAAGGTCGCCACTGACTGGGCACCAACTATATACCAGATGTTCAGTCCTCAGTCTAAATAACTGTTCCTCTATACATCAAAATGGAAAAAAAAAATAGGTGGTTTTTCAAATGGCCTGGGAGCCAGTAAGAGTACCAGGATAGTGGCTGAACTAATGGGACCCCTTCAGTCTCATCTTTCTGAGCTATCTGGGACACACAATTCTCTCTGATTGGTCACTGTGCTACACCCTCACCTGTCAATCATAGCTCTCCAGTAATAGGAGCTGCTGCAGACTCTGGCCATGCCCAGTACCATGGTCTGGATGTGGTCTGTGTTCATGAGTTGGAAACCTGGACCCTGTGTGAGAGGCTATGAGGCCTTAAGAGGCCTACTGGGAGGTCTTAAGTCTTGCTTCATATGTTCCCATCAGAAGAGATTCAGGTAGGTCTCATGGGACCCTGGCTGTCCTTACAAGAGCAAGTTGCTATAGAAAGAACGAGTAGGCTGAGGATGTAGCTGAGTGGTAGAGTACTCGCCAAGTATGTGCAACGCCCTGGATTCCAACCCCTGCACCACTAAATAAATAGATAAATAAGGTAAGAATAGCCTCTCCCACTCTCTGGCTTCCTGGCTCACAGGGAGTCTGTCCCTGTCTCTCACATTCCCACCATGATGACATCCACCACCAGAAGATGCATCCAGGGCTCTTGTCACAGCAGCTGCCAAGCTGTTTGTGTGAGCAACTCCAAAATGTGATCTAAACCTCTCTCTTATGAGTTAGTCACAGGAATAGGAAAGGGACCTTTATGCCTAATCACTACCAGGCCTTCGCCTAATTTGTTCTCTTTGAAACCATCCTCTGCAATTTGTATTTACCTTTGCATAGCTTACGCCTTCTTAGTCACATCCACAAGATCCTCATCCATTGATGAGGGCCTGTCTGGCGTCAGTTCTATGGTTTTTGGTATAATCTCGAGAACCCCACTATCCTGTGTCCACAGGGCATGCCTATAACATTTCCCTACTGACTTTCCCCCCCAGTCAACTGTGAGGTCCCAAAGAACAAGGCTGGGACTTAGGCATTTCTCCATCTGAGCTCAGCACAGTGTCTGGCACAGAAGAAGGCCTTGAGTTTGAACCAGTGAATGAATAAATGACCTTTATTGCAGGCCTGAACTGGGCCAGACCAACAGCCGAACTTCGTAACCAGCCCCCAGCAAATCTGTGGGGAGATGATCAAGAAATGTTTGCATATCTGCACTGGGAAGCAGGCAGCAGCCAAGTCCCTTTTTCAGGCATGTCCAGCCTCCTAGAGGGTGTGGAACTTCCGGGAGAACTGGGCATTTGGCCTGTTGCATGCATGAATTTGCATCTTTCTCTTTTAGACTTTAGGGGAAGGGAAAGTAGCCTGCCTGCAGGTTTGGCTTTATGGGAATTTCCAACAACTGATTTTATAGAAGCTGTCCAGTTCTTCCGGGATCATGGTCATTGTTTAAAAACTTTTCCAACCAAAGGAAAAGACTTGAATTTGGAGATTTGCAGAGTCCCTGGGCTGAACCTCAACAGCACCAAATCCAGCCCCCTCATTCAACACTGTAAGGACTTCTAGCCTCTCTGGCCCAGTTACCTTCCTGCCCCTGCTTCTGGGGTCTGATGAACTCAGGCAGGAAGTTCAGACACAGGTTCCCATCTTGCATCCCACCCTACACACTTGAGATAAGGTAACCCCAGTGTTCTCGGGCAGCCCCTCCCAGGAGTTTTGGGAGGGGGAGTTCAGTCTAAGGGTGCTGTCCCCTCTGGAAACGGTCATTGTCCCTGTGTTAGACTTCATCGGTGTAGCAAAGTGCCTGAGAGAAACTTGAGGAAACTTTGACTCATGACTTTGGAGGTTTTGGTCCATGGTCAGCTTGTTCCATGGTTATATAGGTCTGAGAACATCATGGTGGAAGGGTGTGGCAAAGGAAAGCTGCTCACACCCTGATAGTCAGGAAGCAGAGAGATAGCTAGAAAGGATCTGGAGGCAAGATCTAACTAGGACCCAGTGACCCACTTCCTCCATCAGGCCCCATCCCCTACTTCCCACCACAAGGTCTTCCCACCTTCCCAATGAGACCACCATATTATGAATCCATCAAGGGATCAATCCATTGGTTAAGTCAGAGCCTTCAGGACCCAATCATCTCCCCAAAGCCTACCAGCAGGGGACCACATCTTTCACATATGAGCCTTTGGGATACATGTCCAAACCACGACAGCCTCTTATGAGCTAGACAGCCTTTCTCAGCCTTCATAGGGATGCCAGAGGCCAAGAAGACAGCAATTGTTATCAAAGCTTAAATCTGCTAAGTAGCTGCCCCAGGACATGTCTGTCCCATACCCCTCACTGCCCATTGACAACTCTCTCTAGTGTAGGACTTGGGTTGTGGGCCACACTGATGCTTGGCCATGTGGTGCTGACCATACATATTAGGCAGGTTTAGATAGTTTAAAAAGTCTTATCTCCATCAAAATTGTCACACCATCAGCATACTGAAACCTTTCAGAGCACAGGGTGGTGGTTAATCCTAGCCCTCCTCAGACTGAGGCAGGAGGACCATGAGTTTGGATCCAGCCTAGTGTACATAGCAGAACACTATCCCAAAATTTTTTTTTAATTAAAAAAAAAAAACTTTAGGAATTTCAAATGACATCCAGTTAAATGGTTCTAGTGAATCCCAGCTATTTGACAGTGCTTATTCTCAAGGCATCTCTTGGGCAGGGTTCTGCATTGTGATGTCACCAGTATGCACTGTGCCATAAACACCCCTGACCTCATTCATTCAGTAGGCCTTGGTTGAGTGTATCCCAGTGACCTGGCCCTGTTGGTAATAGGGCTGGCCCCTGAGTTTGACCTTGTCACCAGGACATTGAGGAACCTCTGCTGCACTAACCAGGCCTCCTTTTGCCCTGTAGTTGGGTGTGAAAAAGACCTTAGGAGTGTGAGCCAAGACATTGGGAGGCTTGGCGGGTGACCCGGTGACATGAGTATAAATGGGTGGTAATCTACACCAAGTAGAGGACATGGACACTCAAGCTATCCCAGTAGAAGGCTTAATAGTGCCAGGTGCTGGCTAAGGAATCCTGTAGCATCACGTCCATATGCCTAGGCTTCCAGCACTCTATCACACTCACCATGCTAGTCAGCTTTCTGTTACTGTACCAAACACTGAAGCAAATCAGCTTATAAAGAGAAAGGTTGGTTTGGGCTCACAGTTTGGAGATCAGTCTTTGACTGGTTGGCCCTGGTGCCTTGAGCAAGGTGGTACATCATGGTAGATCACAACGTTCCTAAGTCACATTACATTTATGTCTTAATAAACAGCCTGACTCACAGCATTTGCTTTAAGGACACAAGAGCAGGCCTGGACTGCCAAGCACACCCATTCCTTCAGATGTGTCTCAAAACTGTGCTCCTGAGCAGGGGCTTCTCTCATTTTTTTCACTAAGCATCTCCAGCAGGAAATGGGGAAGTAGAAGTCTGGACCCACCCTTATCTTGTCAGAAAATCTTGCACTTTGATCCCTAGGCCTAGACTACCACACACACAACTTTTCTCATTGTTTGCAGTGCTTTGATATGTAAAGCAGGCATACATCCATCCATACACTGTCTTGGGTAGAGGGCAAGGAGGGGTCCTGAGGGATAAAGGCCAAGTGCCCAGGTCACAAGAGGAACACACTTTTTGGTTGTAAGGCTAGGTAAAAATCTTTAGTCCAGATCATGTTCATAATAAAAGTCATTCCTACAGTAGATGTGCATGACAGAGCAAAACAGTAACAGAATGACCAGGAAGTGAAGAAAAGGAAGTAGCTTGGGCCCCATTAGCCCCTTCAAGGACAAGCTTTTAATGACCTAAATAGCCCTCACTTGGCCCCACCTCTCCAAGGTTCCACAGTCTCCCCCTAGTGCTATCAAGGGGACCATGCCTTTAGATCTTGGGGGACATCTAAGATCTAAACTAGAGCACCCACTTTACTCCAGACTCATGGAGAATATCCTGAAATCAGAGCTGTCCAGTTCATCAGACCCTAAACACCAGCCTGGTAAACAGTTGATGCTCAATAATTAGTTGCATGCATATATAAAACAAATTGTATTTCAGCTTTCTGAAGTGGTAATTCCTGATCTTCACAGAGCTCGGGGGCCCTAAGAAGACTCAGTCTCCTCCATGCCCCTAAAATGCCAGGTGTCAACCTGTCTGCTGACCTTTTTCCTGGTAAACGCTCCCCCTCCTTTACCACTCACCCTCCTCCAGAAATTCTGTAGATTCAAAGGCTGTCAACAGAGGATGCTAAGACAGAGTTCAGGAGCAAGCAACCAACCCGACAGAGGCGGCATCATGGGATACAAGGCAACAGTAGAACTTCTCTTCCAGCTTTGGCTCCTTCTCACCTGTGGGACCCCAAGCAAGTTCTTGACCTCTCTGAACCTCTGTGCTTTCATCTGTGAAGTGGAACCCACAGTCTCTACCTGGTAGGACCATGTAAGGCTAGAGCTATTCATAATCAGAAGGACTTTTATTTTGAAAACACAAAGCAAACGTCAGAACTATTCATATACAGAAAGACTTTTCAGCAAGACCCAGGTCATTTCACAACACAAATCCAACCACATCTGGACGAAAACTGCCCCTGAACCTAAGAGATTGCCTATGATGTGCAAGATTAGTGTATTCACTAAGACTTTATTTAAAAAAATTTTTTTGGCATGCAGAGGTATTAGTGCATGGTTTTAAAAAAAGCCTGCCTCCTCAGGTAGATGGTACCAGATACCCCAATTTCCACAAATAAAACTCTTCATTTCTCCCAGGTTCGAATAGTCAAAGGCTGCTTCCCTGGAGACAGAACAGCTAATTTTATTTTTTGGTAGACATTAGAACTCTATTTAAGGAGGGTGCATTTTCCAGAGAAGCTAATGATCACCCCACACCCCAACCAGAGAGAGAGAGAGACTGGCAGCATGGAGATGTGCAGAGAGGAGGCTGTGGAGAGAAGAGACCCCTCTATCACCAGCTGTTTGCAGAAACATTGCACGAATAGAATGCTTTGGTGTTGTTTTTATCATTTTGAAATCAAAAGCAAGTTTTTCTGCTGAGAATTCCCAGAAAAATGTAGCTCAGAAGTCAGAGCCGGTGCACATAAGTCCCCGGGCTTGTCCCTGGGGCTGACACTCCCTGCACCGGAGATACCATTCCTGGTTTATTGAGTCTATTCACCTCCCATGGCCTGGCCGATGACTTTTGAAACTTAGTGCTGCCAAGGACTCTTTCAAGTGCATTTACGACCTCATTCACCCTTCCAACAACCCCTCAGGGGAGGCACGGTGATCCTGATTTTAGAGATGAGAAAATGAAAGACAAAATGTTTAGGAGTGTCCCCAAAGTCACTGAAGTTCTGGTTTAGTCAGGAAGAGATTTGGGCCTAGAGCTGGGTACAGAAGCCAGACTGATCTTCATGTCCTGTGAACTGTGTCTCTGTAAAGAAACCTGAGTGTGGCCACTCTGGAAGGTGCATTCAGATTTCAAATAATGCAAGATGAGGAATACATCTCTGGTGGGTGTGTTCTTAGGCAGTTTTGTTCTTATGTGAGCATCTAGAAGCATACTCACAGACTAAACCCACTGTGACATCACTAGATGCTAGATTCTTACTGGACCACAGTGGTCATCCTGTGACACATGACTGTGTTCTGTGCTATGAACATGGATTTATATGTAAATTCCAAAGAAGGAAAGACAAAAGCTTTTCAACAAGTCTCAGCCACTCAATGTGATAACCCCCTCGTGTCCCCTCGCCTCCCACAATGGCCCGTCAGCCCTTCCCTCCATGACTTTCACAGCTCCTCACCGAATGTGGGAGATTCACTGCCCTCCCTTGGACCCAGGCTGGACTTCATGGCTTGATTGAGGCAAACACTGTGGCAGCTGGGTGTCCCCAAGACTTCCAGAGCTTCATAAGAAGCCTTGCGGCTTTTATCTAGCCTCTGTGACTACCCTCTGGATGAAGGCAGCTGAAGTTTGTGCATTAGTCTGAGCCTGCATGCTGGGAGGAAATGCAGCCAAGTCCCTGCAAGGTGGGATGAGCAGAGGAAGAAAACAGAGCCCCTCCATCCCCCCAGCTACAGCAACCTGGCTAGGAGCCAGGCATACATAGGAGAAACCTTGGGCCAGGACTCATCTCTAGTCTAGCTGATCTGTGGAGGGCTCCGGCCCCAGCCGTCACCTGAAGAGAACTACATGGGAGAGCCCCAGCATTGCAGAAGAAAAACTGTGGCTGCTTTAAACCACTAAATGCATCATGCTGTGCTAGAAACCCAGGACCCAGCCCTGTCTCCAGAGCATCCTGTTCCAGTTGGCGCCATCCCTCCACCACTGCCTGCCTGTGTCCTTGTCCCCTGATGGCCTTCAACCTCCCTGACCCCTGAGTCCCCAAAAGCATCATCAGAGAAGTTTACTTCTGCCCTTCATGGCATGTCCACAGTCTCCAGGTTGCATGGCACGCCTCTCCTTTAGCACTGCTCTGTTCTTACAAGCCACATGCTCCTATACGTTCTTCAAAAGAGCTATTTTATATGCAAATGCATATGTTCCTTCTAAGATGTGTCTGAGGGGCCTGGGATGTAGTTCAGTCTGCAGAGTGCTTGCCTTGCATGCATGAACCCTGACTTCCATCCCTAGTGCCACATAAACGGGGCATGGTAGAGAGTGCTGGTAATCTTAGCACTGGAGAAGGGGAGGCAGGACAGTCAGGAGCTCAGGGTCATTATCAGCTACATAGGGAGTTTGAGGTTAGCTTGGGATCCATGAGACTCTGCCTGGAAAAACAAAAAGGGAAAGAAGGGAAAGAAGGGAGGGAGGGAGGGAGGGAGGGAGGGAGGGAAAGTGTAAGAGTAGTCATCAGCATTACCCTCAGTAACCTGAACACTGCAGACATCCATCAAGTAGAAAATGGGTACATGACAGAATTGTATATATCAAGGGGACAAGAGGACATCGACAATTCTCACAGCCACACCACCAAGGGAAAGAGGCAGACTGTACAATTCTGTTGTAAAAAGCCCTAATGCAGCCAGGTGTGGTGGCACATGCCTTTAATCCCAGCACTCGGGAGGCAGAGGATCTCTGTGAGTGTGAGTTCAAGGCCAGCCTGGTCTACATAGTGAGTTCCAGGCCAGCTGGGGCTACAGAGAGATCCTGTCTCAAAAAGACCAAAAAAAAAAAAAGCCCCAGTGCAGATAATAGACCATGGAAGAAGCACAGAGTACTGGGCGTGGCCTCTTCCATGGGTGTGCGTGCTGTGAAATAGATAGTTCTAATGGACCAATTCGTCCATTTTCTGTAGTAGATAGTCAATGATGTGTTAGAAATTAAAGATGCCGCTCCTCACCTACCAGATGACCTCAGTCACTCTCCACCTGGAGTTCTCCATCTTCTCTTGGTCTTTGGCGAAGTCTGTTGTTCTGATCTAGCTCAGCTTTTCCTTCCTCCTGGAGCCCTTTCCTTATTGTATCAGTCAGCTATGACTGCATAACAAACATAGTGACTTAAAGCAACAGTTGTTAGCTAGCTCTTGAGCCTATGGTTGGGATTTTGGTGCTCTGAGACGTCCAGAGAACATGTAGGAGGGTTTCTGGCAAGCAAAGAATGAAAGAAGGAAACTTGGGTGCAGTGCTCATCAGAAGTCTGCTCTGTGCAAAGCACCTTCATGTTAATCTGATTTGGTATGCGATTATATTGTTGTATTTTATAAATGCAAAAATAAATATTTAATAAGATCTGCGTTACAAACACAGCTTAACAGTGACAGTTACTACACCAGGACCTGAAGTATTTTTCTGGTGGATAATTGTGAAAAGACAAGGGCAAGGGAGGGTGGAACAGGAGGGCAGAGGAGCTGATATGAAGACACATTGCATACAAACTGGGATGTCAGGCTGAAGGGCTCTGTCCAGACAGGGTCAGTCTCAGGGACGAAGCCCTAAAATACCAGGCAAGAGGTATTTCTCAGGGCTCCTCAATGTCAGGAAGAGACAGCCTGGGTTCCCAGGCTGTGCAGCGAGCCAGCCAGCCTAAAGTCAGACCTGCCACCATGCCACCACCTCCCTTTGAGGCCTTGAATAGGCTTCAGCTTCCACTCTTGTGAAATGGGGTCATGGTGAGTTTTAGATGAAGTGACATAAACAGTATTCAGAGCTGCTTCCAGCACATAGTAGGCTCACAGCAAAGACCCTCCACTGTCCTTGTGTCACAGGCTGATGTCACTCAGAGGCAAGTTCAAGGCAGGACCCCAAGTGAGTCAGGGTCTCCAAGTGTCTATTGCCTTGATATACTCAATTCCACAGTGCTGTGGCCCAGGAAAGCTGTGGCTGGGTGCTCCTCTCCGGGAGCCGGCAGAGTTCTCCAGTGTGGTTCACACAGGACTTGAGCCACATTTAAGGTACTGCTCAGTTTACCAATGAAAAGCACTTTTGCTTAGTCTCTTATGCTAATTAGCCAAGCCCTCCAGGTGCCAGGTTAGCAAAACCTTATTAGCCTCCCTTTGGGGCCCACCCTAGAGTGTGGGTCAGAGGTAACCAGGCGCCATCCACCTCCTGCAGAGTGGATCACGGAGTGACAGCTTTAAAGCCAGACTTGGTCACTGATGGTGGCCCACCGGTGCCCTGCGGGCTCTTCTTTAACTATGGAGCTGGCACTCTCCCTAACCAGTTTCTCTTCCCCAGGGTCATTCACAAGCCCCAGCAGGGAGCTAGGAAAGTGGTGGGGCTGGGGAGGCATGAAGCCAGCAACGTGACAGCAAAGACTTTAGCCCCGCCCAGGAGCCCAGGGCTGCCTGCTGAATTTGCTGTGCTCTTCAAAGTTCTGTCCTCTGAGAACAGGACTCATTTCTTTTCTAAACAAGACCTTCCATGGGAGACATGGCCACTCTTTGCCCATGGGAACATCACCAGCCCTGGGGCCTGGTCATTATAGAAAGCCTCTTGGAGAAGCAGGAAAAGGCTGGTTCCAGTCAGGTCTGTTAGGGTCGGGAGTTCGGACTGGGCGGGCAGTGTGTGCCCCATTTTTAGCTTCAGGACCCCCAGCCCAAGAAGCCACTCCGGAGAGGACAGAACCCCCTCCTTACCTACATGGTCTTGATGTAGTTTGGGGACTAGAGCAGAGTCCCTTCTCCATCCGATCCTGGCAGATCTCCAGGCAACTGTGGGCACAGAGCTTCCCTGACCTCACAGCTTCTTGATTTGAGGACAGACTCCATCTCCCAGTCCTTTTCAAGGGGCTGGTGGGTGCTCGGGGGAGATGTTAGGGGGACATATGTTCGTGACAATATGGGCAGTATTGGGGTCTGTCACCCAAGCTGCACATTGAAGTTGTGCAGGGCTGAGAACCAAGGAAAGAAGATTGGGGGGGGGCACCTGGAAGAGCCTGGCTGTGGAGGTCAGGTGAAGAGATTTGGGAGACATTCAGCAGCTCAGATGCTCCCATTGGTCCCTTGTGTCCATCTTCCTAGGGCTTCTTTCCTACCCCCTTACTCTCTTCCTTCTTCCCACTTCCCTGGACAGGACTCATGAATTTTCACTCTGACTTCTATGTGGGGCACAGGTGGACACAGGCAAGTCCCTGCCTCCACCACAGCAGAAAAGTGGAAAGCTAGGGGCCGATTTGTCATGCAAAGAGTCAGTTACAGTGGGGGCTCTGCCACAGAAAGTTGGTCTTTGCCAGATGTGCTCTGGCTACCAGGGAAAGTGGCTGTGGGGAATGCTTGTCCCTGGAGGTGGAGTGTGTTCCCTCACCTCTCTGTTCTCAGTTTGCCCAGGTGACTTGTTGCAGCCCATGGGCATTAAGTAAATGTGACCCACACAGAGGCTTAAATAATGCTCCTGCATTTGGACCTCTGCCCTCTTTCGGGTGCTTGGAATTCTGAGACACAGGGTAAAGAATCCAGGTGAGCTTGTCACAAGCCATGTGGAGGTCCCCTAGCCACTGTGGGCCAGGTGCTACCCACTCGAGGCCTGCTAGATCATCCTGCCAGGCCCCTGCAGATGTAGGAGGCCAGGCCTTCCTCCCACTCTGAGCATCTGTATTGAGAACTGAGATGGGGACCCGAGGACTGGCTCCATCCAGGGTCTCACTTCCCTTTTATGTGGCTGCCTGCAATTCGCACCCAAGTCTGCTGCTCACTGAAAATGTGCACAGTCCTGAAACTGCCCTTGAGAGTTCAGCACATGAGGGGGTTTGTAGTTGAGGAAGCAGCCAGCCTAGTTCCCAGAGTTTTAAGTTGTTAGGACCTCAGTTCCAGAAAAATCGAGTCTCTTTTCTGATCTGTAGCCTCCATACCAGTAAGTGGGCTCTGCTTGCTTCAGAATAACTTTGCAAGCCAGACCCTGGGCCAGAGGCAAGATGATCATAACTCAGTAGTAAAGGCTGATGGACACACGCTCTACACACACTACACATACATTCATGCCATGTCACACACACATACACATGTATGCCACACACACACACCACACATACATACACACCACATAATACACACACTCATCACACAATACACACACATTATACTCACTCACCACACCATACACACACCACACACAGTACACATACATACACACCACACACTACACAATAAACATACTCATCACACAATACACACACATTACACTCACACATCACACCATACACACACCACACACAGTACACATACATACACACACACCACACACACTATGCACACACATATACACACCACTCACACACATACATATATACCACGCATATACCACACCCCCACACATACATATATACCACACACACACACACACACACACACACACACACACACACACACATACACACAGTTGAATTGTAGGGGAAGGAATGCAAACACTCCAAGAAAAGCCAAGTGACTTTTTCCAGTGAGCCATGTGGTCAAACCTTGGGCACTGGCCACTGAAACTGGTGTACCTCCTAATCGTCAATGATGGCACTATTTCTTAAGTGCTGCTAAATATGGTGATGAGTCCCAGGTGAGGAGGCAGGGGTCTTGTTAGTGCTCTGAGTTGTTACCCAGCTGAAGTTTCTGGCAGCCCCTACCTGGGAGGAGACTGGCTTCCTGAGGTAGGCTGACAAGCGTCTGGGAACCCACATTGCCTCACTCCACATGTTAACCTGATCTCCCTTTGATTTTACATGTCCTCCAGCCCTCAGAATCATTATTTTTCAAGAAACACAAAAATTATATCCTTATACCTGTCAGGATGTGGGAGGGGGAGGCCTTGTGTGAGCATCTGGTGCCTGGTCCCCCGACCTCTCCCAGCTCCTGGCAAGTAATACTCCCTCAGAGGGAAAACAGAACCCTGTGTGGTGCGTAGAGTTCACTGAGGCGCTCCGCGAGGGCCACAAAGGATGCCCCAGAGGGCACCATGAGATGCTCACAGAGAATGGCTTCAGCTCCTGAGCTCAGGCTGCCACCATGACCACAGCACCACCTACCAGGACCCCCTGAGGGGACCCTGAGTCACAGCTCCATGCAGATCATGGGTCACTGTGAGGAGGAGGTCCTGTGAAGAGGAGGGAGGTAGCGTCCACCACCTTTCCTTGTAGAGGAACACCTGGGCTCAGAGAAGTGGCCACAAGCATCCAGTCCTCACCTGGTTCCAACTGCAGGAGCATACAGCTAGCATCACAGCCACCCACCCAGGGGGTCCACTGAGCGGTGTGACATCCTTCAGGCTGAGCTAGGCACATCACCCTGAGCCAGTCTCATAGCTGCTCCCAGTCTCCACCATGTTCCCATGAGGTGGGCATTCCCACCTCCATTTTACAGAGGAGAAAGCTGAGCCTCCAGGAGGGGAGAGTGTAGTAGACACGTGTTAATTCTACCTACCCAACGCCCATGCCCGCTCTGGCAGGGTACCATACCCTGCCTTTTTTCGGGGGAGTCACCTCTTCCCCAAGAATGGAAGAGCTGACAGAACTGTCTAACAAGAGGCCTACCTCCTCCAGCCCAAGGGGCAAAGCTTGGACCAGCTCAGCCCATACAGGGCACATCCTCAGCCCTGGAGTTTCCATCTTGAGCAGAGTGAAGCAGCACTAAAAACCAGAGGCTGATTTTCCTAGCAGGAGGATAGGACTGTGATCCAGGAGACCCTCCTGCGGGCTCCTGCTGCCTGGCCTGTTCCTGTTCCACCCCCACCCGAGCAGCCATAACCCTAACTGGAACTCTCTTGGAACTATCATTTCCAGAATAAGTCAGCCATGCTGGTTTCTGTTGTTTGCATCCCTTGAATTCTGACGCAGGAAGTGATTCCCCGGGGTTATCCTGCTGATGAGTGGCAGAGTCAAAATGAGCCCCCAATCCCCCATTACCAGGCTCCCGGGCAGACACTGTTGTCACCGTGTCCACGTTGGTCTGGAGGTGGCTCTGCCTTTGAAGAGAGGCAACTGAATCAGCAAAGACCTGTGATAGGATCATTCTTAGCCCCATGGAGCTGGAGGCGTGGAGGCCCACGCTCTATGAAGGCATCCAGCAGAGACAGAATACAGAAGCCTGAAAGCCGAGCATGGCCACACACTCTCTCTGCCTGGAGTTAATGGGATATCTTGATTATTCCTGTCAGCAGACTACTTTGCTATTTAAGCCTTCAATTCATCATATATTTTTAAAACTAAAATCTGAGGCCTTGCTTAAACAAGCTTCCTCATTTACTTAATAATGGTGCCATATTGACCGAACAGGGACATTCTGTAAAGGGGACATTTTTCTCACAGCCTCCTGTAGGAGCTGAAGCAGCAGATGGGAAAAGCAGCCTGGGGCTGACTTGGAGGCTTGGAGCCTTGAGGAGTGAGTGCCCTGGGTTGATGGGGGGGGCGGGGGTGGACGGGATGACAGGCTGTGTTCCAGGAGTGCTCTCCTATCTCCTAACTCCCCTTCAAAGCAAGGCAAGAAGCAGGCTCCAGCACCAACAGGGCCCTTCACTTGGCTCAGGGTTCTGCTTCCTTTCATAAGGCCCCTTTGCCCTGTGCCCTCCTCTGGCACACTGTTCAGTCTGGGGCCCTGTGGTTAGGCTCCTAGAAGCAGAAAGCCCATACCCACCTCTACCAAGAGGCAACGCCAACCGATATGTCATGGAATGAACTCACAGACCCTTCGGTCTCTGGAATTCACTCTCTCCCCTCACATGTTTCAAGGCCCTCTTTGCGCAGAGATGAGGCCCATCTTGGCTAGTAATCTGTCCTGAAATCTAAGCCATGCTGGGTGGAAACACTCCTGCCAGCCCCAAGATGGACCAGTCTCACCCTGCTGTCAGACACGTGCCCCTTGGCAGTGAGGGGGAGCCAGCAGCCCTCATGGTAATAGCCATAACTGTGGCCAATTTCAGTAATTTCAGAATTGCCAGAGAATTCCAGCTTGTTTCAGCTGCGGTAGCTTTTGATCTCCACCAGTCTTGGTGAGACACAAAATACTGTTGTCATCTTCAATTACTCCAAGGAACAGAGTAGCCTTGACCTTGCCACCAGACATCCTCAGTCTACACGAGGCAGCAGCTGTCATGGAGGAAGGCCAGCCAGGCCATTCTAGAGGCCAGGGCTTCTAGAAACCCAGCTTATACTATGTGTGAAGACAGACCCCAGTGTGAAGGGCTGGTGGCCTCATTAGTAAAGTCTAATTAGCATGGATTGCTGGGCGCCTTCATGGTATAAGCCTCTACATCTCCTCTGCCAGGATGTGCAGTTATCTCCATTTAACAGAAGTAGAAAGTGAGACATAACGGGGAGAATTATGCAGCAAGTGGGGGCATGGTCTGGGGGTCAGGTCAGAGACTCTACCCCATCTGGCTGCTTCCAGCTCAGAGTTTGCTGGAGCTTTTTGGTTTGTTTGAAGTACTGGGAATTGGACTCAGATCCTTGTATGTGGTAGGCAGCCACTCTACCACTGAGCTATATCCGAACTCTTTTTTTTTGAAAACTTTGTATTGTGAGACACAGTCTCACCAAGTTGCCAAGGCAGGTCTTGAACTTTTGATCCTCTGGCCTCAGCATCCTCAGTTGCCAGAATTCCAGGCTTGCACCACTAGGTATAGCTGGCTCACTTCTCTCCATACGTCACAGCTCTGGATCTGGGTGGGCAATGGAAGCTTGCCTTTGCTATTGACACCCTGCGGTCAAAAACTGGGTCTCCTCAAACTCATGCCCCCAGAGCCCCTGGCAGAGCTGGGTGCTGTGCTAGTTCCCAGCTCCACATAATGTCATGCCAGGATCCTTCTCTATGCTGGTTTCTACTTTGGTGACTACATCCAAGCTCAGAGCTTTAACATCTCCATACGCTAAACTCTCCCACACGGCTGTCTCATAGAGAACTGCCCTCTTGCTATCTAAGCAGGATGTCCAATTCCCAAACCTACCTCGTAGCTTTCCCTCCACATCCCCCTCCTTCACAGTCTTTCAGATCTTGGGACTGTGTTCTCCAGCCTCACAGTCCCTCTGGTCAGCCACCTTGCGGTCCTCTTTAGCCCCTTCATTTCTTACCCTTTCCTCCTTTGTTCACTAAGATATTTTGCCGTTTTAGCCTAAAAATAAAATAAAACCTGGGACTGGAAAGATGGCTCAGCAGTTGAGAGCACTGACTGCTCTTGTAGAGGACCTGGGGTCAAGTCCCAGCACCCACATGGCAGCTTACGACTGTCTGTAACTCCAGTTCCAGGGGAATCCAATGCTCTCTTCTGACCTCCACATGCACTGCAGGACATGCACAGGAATTACACTCATACACATAAAATAAAAATAATAGATTAAATATTTTAAAAAATAAACCTCCAACCAACCGTGTCTTGCTGCCTGTGCTGCCCCCATCTCTCTTAGGTCGATGGCAGCCACTTCCTTACTAGCCTTCCCACATCTGCCCTGCTCCCAGGTGTGATGCAGTGCACTCTGCCCACAGCTGGATGGATCCGTGAACAAAGATGTTCCTACTGCTTATCCGATCTGGTGCCTTTTCTTAACCATGGGGAAACTCACTGAGCCCATAGGCACATGCTCATCAATCGCCCTTGGAGGGAGATAGCCATGGTTCCTGGAAAGGTAACTGCCATGCACACGCTGAGTAGGGGGCATCATTCTAACTAGAGGATAGGAGGGCTTCCAGGAGGAGGAGTCATTGGAGCAAAGCTTTGTCCCCTGAGTCTGTGTATCCCATTATCTCTGATTATGCTAATGGTAGTGCCCAGGAGCTGCCTGCTGGTAAGGTGCCCACTGAGACTGCCCCACCAAGTGTTTGCCTCAGCTCCTCAGGGCACACACAGGTGCATCCCATAGAACATTTCCTGCTCCAGTGTACAACAATGGGCAGGTTCCCAGGGTGCAACTTGGAACTTGCATCCTTACTTCCTGCTATCGTGAGAGCCCATTCTGGCAGACCAGACAAACAGTGCCAACAAGAAAGCTGCTTGAAACAGCTCAGGGATTGTTATTATTTATTATGATGAGTCCCTACATGGGCTCTTCTGTATCCATGGGGCACTAGCTCAGAAGATGCGGGTTGCTTTTCACCAGCCTGCATTAAGGAAGGTCCCTGTCCAACTGCAAAACGTCCAGGTGGGCAGAGTTCAGCTCTGACCCTGGCCCCTTTCTGGGCTCTGGGTCTGCCGTGTGGTATGTGTATGAACTCCTGCAGGCAGATACACAGCACCTGATTTACAGATCCTGGATGGTGCAGCCATTGGCACACAATTCCATAGTCAGCTAAGGGCAGGTGAAGACTGGAACAGGGTATAACTATCACCAAAGTGCCCTGTTCTGAACTACTAATGAGATATTGAGAGCCCAGGGCTAAGGATCCCACGCAGAGCTCCTTCCTCTGTGCTGATTTGTGATTCACCCCCTCAGATGCCAGGCTGGTGAGTATCATCCTGAACATCTTGGACCATAAGCTGGTCTAGCCCCTCCCCCCAACACACTGCCACTCTTGGGTCCCAGGAAAGCCAGGCACACACCCAAAGACCTTTGAACTGAGGTTTGGAAAGTTATTTGACACAAAACGCTTTGCATCTCTCTTGTCCTCCTGCCAGAAGCTTCTGTGTACATAGCTCTGCAAACAGCTTCTCTACTTCCTTGTCGAAATCAAGGCTGTTTTTATTCCCTTCCTTCTATGTGAAGACCCTGAAATATTTCTGTATTTCCTCCTTCCTCTTTAAGAGTGATATCCCTTTACAGCAATGTCCACACCTACATTTGTAGGCATATGTACCTGTCATTCTCCTTCCCAATTTAAGCATTTCAGGAAGAGGTTGTGTGCTGAAACCACAAAGCAAGAACTATCTGTCCATCCAGCTAAGACCTCGAAAATAATTCACAGCGAACAGGTCAGGTCCGTGTGATGTGCTTACAAAATCATATTCCAGACCCACTGACCTGAGGCTCTTCAGCTCTCTAAGGACAGTCTCATCAATGAAGGGGGCTGGGCAGGTGCTTTGGGATCAGAGGGAAAGAAGTTCAGTTCTAGCTCTGCCAGTTTCTTTGGGCAAGCTCCGTACTGCCCAGCCTGCAGTTTCTTTGGTAAACAGTAATGATGGTGTTTACCTGACTGGCTCTGTAAGGACTGATGTCACGGAGCCCACAAAGGGTGCAGCATAGAGGCGCATGCCTGGTTAGACTTCACGTTGTGTGGGCTGTGGTCATGCTTGGGCAGCCGTGGTGTGGGGGTGGTGCTGAGTAAAGGGCACAGTGCTGAACTGAGGGACAGAGCTCTCCTTTCTCAGGATGCAAGCTCTGGCTGCAGGACCCCAGAGAGAGTTCTGGGAAGGGAAGGAACAGGCAGAAAGCAACCAGCTCACTCTCCATTATCACCATGCTGCTTTCCTGGGGGCTGGTGAGACAGTGTATGGATTTCCTCTCTCTGCCTTGGTTTTTTTTTTTTCTACCAGTCTAATGTACGATCATTTTGTCTGACTGTGTCTTGGTAAGCAGGGGAAAGGGCATGGCTTTGGGACCATTTTTCCACAGGGGTTGGGAGGAAGATGAGGACATGAGTGAGCTTGTTTAATCAGCACATATTTACTGAAAAGTGCCCGATGCTGTACTACACACAGGGTGTGGTAAGGAGCAACTGAACAGGATGATGCTGCCCTTGGGCAATTACATTCCTTTATGGAGAGGCTGGGTAAACGCAGACTCAGTAATAAAATGTCACATAGCAGTGTATTGTACTAGGCAATGTTCTATTGCTCTGACAAATATCTGGAAAAATCAACCTAAAGGAAGAAAGACTTATTTTGGCTCACAGTTTTAGGGGTTCCAGTCCATCGTCTGCAGACTCCATTGTTTCTGGGCCTGCAGTGAGGAGGAACATCATGGTGGGAGGGTGTAGTGGAACAGAGCTGCTCACCTAATGGCAGCCAGGAAGCAGAGAGAGGGGGGTGTATGGCTACAAGCTCTACCCTTCAAAGGTATGCCCCCTGTGGTCTATTTCCTTTAACCAGACCCCACTCTCTATTTTCATTGCCTCCCAGTAACATCATCAAATTGTGAATGGGTTAATCCAGCAATGATTTCCTTCTAGTTCACTGACTCTTCTCTGTTCATGGGTTCATCTGCTATGTTGTAGCTGCAGCTGACACCATTTTCTGTTGCTTTGTGTGTGTGTGTGTGTGTGTGTGTGTGTGTGTGTGTGTATGTGTGTGTAATGGTGGGGGTGATACTGGAGACAGAAAGCCTTGGGCATTCTAGGCAAATACTCTTCGACTGAGCTACATCTCCAGCCTCTCACCTGAGAGTTTTAAGCAGAGGAGAGGTACACTATGATTTTCTGTCTTGACAGATCACTCCAGCTGCTGTGTGGGGCAGGGTGTGGCAGTAGGGAGGCCCGTGAGGACACTCATGAAATAATCCAGGCAACCACTGGTAGTGACGTGGGCCAGGGTGGGGACAGGGAGGAGAGACAGATTCCAGAGATACTTTGGAGATATTGCCAGTGGAATTTACCCATGTAAGATGAGGGAGATTCAGAGGCCAGAATGATGGTGGCTTGAACATGTGGATGAACAGTGCTGCTGTTCACTGAGACAGAACAGGCTGGGGTGGGGTTAAGTGATGAGGCATGAGTTCGAAGTCTGAGACTTTTCAAGGGAAGGAGGGCATCAGACAGGCAGTCAGTTTGGTGAATCTGAAACTCAGAAGAGAAAACAGAGCTGGAGACTAACGTTTGAGAGACATTAGTATTTATATATTTAATGCTTTCAGAAGAGATAAAGTCACTATGGAGGTAATTAGGGGGAGAGAAAGGGTGGGGCGAGCAGAAGACAGAGGAAGGAAAGGACGAGGAGGAGAGGGGGTCAGGGAAGAAGAGAGGAGCAGCTTTTTGGTTTTGGTTTTGTTTTCTGTCTTTTTGAGAAAAGGTCTCTGTGTAGCCCCAGCTGGCCTGGAACTCACTAGGTAGACCAGGCTGGCCTTGAACTCACAGAGATCCCCCTGCCTCTGTCTCCCAAGTGCTAGGATTAAAGGCGTGTGCCACCATACCCAGCTAGGTGTGCTATTTTTGTTGTTGCAGTGACCTGGTGCCTGACAGAAACCACTGAAGGGAGGGTTATTTATTTGGGCTCAACTTCCAGAGGAGTTAGCTCATAGTTATTGGCTCATTGGTGCTAGTCGGGTGGTGAACGTCATGGCAGCAAGATCCACAGAACCCACATTAGAAAGCAGGGTGTGGTGGCCTGTATTTGTAATCAGTGTTGGGGAAGCAAGACAGGCAGATCCCTGGGCCTCACTGGCAGTCAGCCTAGCCCACTCAGCAAGCCCCAGGCCAGTGAGAGAGCTTGTCTCCCCGCAAAAAAAAAGGTGGATGGCACTTGAGGAAGGACGTCTGAGGTTGTCCTCTGGCCTCCACGTAGGTGAGCATCGTAATGCACACACACAGAAAGATCAATTAAAAATAAATAAATAAATCTGTCTTTAAAAGTCTCCTTAAAGTGCTATTGGCCCCAGAGGAGGGAAAGGATGTGCCCTGCTGTGGCAGCTGTGCTCCCAGAGGCCTGTGTACCACCAGGGCCTGCACTCCCTGCATCAGGCCTCATGGAGAAAGAGGCAGAACTTTAATTCTGAATGCAGTTGGGGCTGTGATTATTACATTGGATGAACATACTATTTATTAATCTGAGATCTTTGGTCACTGGGACCATAGAAATATCTAACAGCAAACAGAGTAGCCCCAACAACTGCCGCGGATTGCTTCACAGGGCAGGAGAATCCTCAGGAGCAGAGTTGAGCAAGCATCAGGTGGAAGGGACATGTGTATGCTGGGCTAGGTGGAATGTTCATGATTGTACCCATAAGCCCTGATGGATGGATATAAGTTACGGGCCCTGGGGCCTGTGGAAAGGACATGTGTATGCTGGGCTGGGTGGAATGTTCGTGATTGCATCCGTAAGCCCTAATGGATTGATGCAGGTTATGGGCCCCTGGGGCCTGTGATTCTTCCGGTCAGCCCTGCTATCCCTCCAGCCTTGGATGAGGCATATGGGTGGTAAGGTCTTGTGGCAGCTTCAGCATGTGGGTACCGGACAGGGGGATGGGTTTCCATGGGGATGAGAAGAAATAAGAACCTGGTTACAGCCACTCCTATCACAAGCCTGCTATTTACCTACTGGACTGGGTGCCATGTGGCATGCCTCAGGAGGGAGTAGATAGGTAGGGTTGTGGTGGACGTCATTAACGCGGCCCTCCCGAGCTGGTTTTCAGGCTCCTACTGGAGGAGACTGGAAGTTGAGAAAGCATTGTGTTGCTTTTTATGGCACAGGGTTGAACTTGGGGCTTTGCACATGCTAAGTAAGTGTTCTATCCTTGAGCCACAGCCCCAGACCTTTTCTGTTTTTACTTTAAGACAGGGTCTTACTAAGTTGCCCAGGCTAGCCTTGAACATACTATTAGCCCAGGCTGGCCTCAAATCTGTGATCCTCTTGCCTCAGCCTCCTGGGTAGTTGGGATTCAGAGTCTCCTGACTGTTAACTGCTAAAGTTCTCGGGGACTGGGTTGGGCCAGAGCTACAGGAGGAATTCCAGAGAGGCAAAGCGTGGGCTCTCTACCCCAGGCAGGGGTCAGAAGAAGAAATTACCAGAAGCCGCTCACACTGTTGTTTCCAACAGCAAGTTCCCTGCAGGAGGGAAAGCCAGACAGCCACCAGCAAGGCAACCTCCAAGAAACAGGGGACCAAGGCACTTGGAAATTCGAGTCCCTGGGGAATGGGGCCCAGATGCCTTGTCATTTGTGTGATCTTGGGAAGTAGCTCCTGAGGAGGCCGAGGCAGGAGCCAGCAACCAGCCCAGGGCGGGGAGGTTCTGACCTGTGTCACAGCTGCTCTTCTCCCAGGGGCTGGTCTGCCACTATTGCCCAGGTCACCTTCCAGATCCATCCATGACTATGACACCCTGGGAAACACTGCTCTAACTTTCGGACATCCTTAAAAAGGAGAGGAAGCTAAAGGCCACCCCTCAGAGCTTGCCAGTCTCCACAGCTGCTTTGGGCTTCTTTACCTCAAAAGAGCCCACCCTACTCCATGCCCGCTACCAGAAATGGCCTACAGCCTCTAAGAGCTAGCTCCTATTTGTTTACTATTTAACTGGCCTCTCCTGGCTCCAGGGGATATTTGTAAGTGCTAAGTAAGTGACAATGATAATAGTTATTATTAGGGGCTGGAGAGATGGCTCAGTGGTTAAGAGCACTGGCTGCTCTTGCAGAGGACCTGGGTTCAATTTCCAGCACCCACACTGTGACTGGCAACCATCTGTAACTCCAGTTCCAAGGGAATTCAATGCCCTCTTCTGACCTCTGAGGGCATTTACATGGGTACACTTATATACATGCAGGCATTCATACACATAAAATAAAAATAATAAATAAAATATTTTTACTTATTATTAAAGTGGTTATTATTATTAAGTAAAATTCCCAGCTAGGCAGGTCATCAGCATTCACAGCAAAGCCCATTGGAATGGAGGACAGATTT
Source organism: Nannospalax galili (assembly GCF_000622305.1). Lineage (NCBI taxonomy): Eukaryota > Metazoa > Chordata > Mammalia > Rodentia > Spalacidae > Nannospalax > Nannospalax galili. Next base: position 98,018 of record NW_008346390.1, read on the forward strand.
GGCAAGACGTGATGCCCAACTGAGCAGATTGCTATGGAGGCCTGATCAACCCGCTGCTTCTCTGGGGTGGACAGTTTTTCTATCTGTAAAGTGGGCAGGTAATTCATACCCTGAGGTCTTAGAAGGTGACTAGGAAGACTCAGTGAGATGAGGGATGCCCTGAGGTATGCACAGACGAAGGCAGTTATCAGTCTAACCTGTAGACAGGGCCTTATCCTCTGTACAGCTTATAGCTCTCTTGTTTGAAGTGAATGGATCCTTCACTGTATGCAGGTGTAGAGTGTGAGCAGAGAGGTACCCTGGCCATCTGTCCTGCCAGTGCAGCTCTTTGATTCCCAGGGGGAAGGCCACTGTTGGCCCACTTGCTTACTGACAGTATTTCATGGACCATCTAGGATCCAGGTACCAGGACCTGTGCTCTCTCCAGCCAGCTTCAGACACCCGAGGGTGGATGCAGCACACGCCTGTGCCTTGTCCAATCTTGAGAAGCTGGTAAATGGCAGAGCTGGGATTTAAAGCCTGCTTACCTGGCTTGTCCCCTGGCCCTCCCCTAGCCTTCCAACATCAACAGCACCCACCCCGTGTGAGCAAGGATGCTAGGAGCATGTGAGGCTGGTTTCTACAAGCCTCTTGTTCAGATCCCATCAGGAATCATCACTGAAGGACTGTGGAAGATGGCCCAGTGGATTAAGCGCTTGTGCAAACATGAGGACCTGAACTTGACCCCCAGAACCCATGTAAAAAGCCAAGCACTGGCACAGTGCTGTGCACTGGCAATCCCAGCAATGGCAAGATGGGAAGCAGAGACAGGTGGATCCCTGGAGCTCACTTGTCAGTGGCATGAGTTCCAGGCCAATGAGAGAGTCTATCTCAAACAAAAAGATGGAAGTAACTCGAAGAATGTCATACAAGGTTGTTATCTGACCTCACCATACAGACACACACACACACACACACACACACACACACACACACACAGGGGAGGGAGGGGAGGGAGGGAGGGAGGGAGAGAGAGAGATTTTAAAGAAAGAATCAGCACCCCCCCCAGGTATATCTTCCTCTGGTAACTGGACAGTGCTTTGAAAACTTATTCTTTTTCTAAAGTCTGTTTTGTTTTAACATCTTTATTCTATCTCCTCCACAGAATATAAGCAACCCCCCAGTTTATATGATAAACTTGGTTTCTAGTGCAAAGATACTATATTTCAGTAGCTTCAGAAAATCTGGTTTCTTCTAGAAAGGCTTATGAGATGAGCTGCACCCTTCATTGGGGCTCCAGGGTTAAGTTTTTAGTAAGAATGAGCAAAAATGAGTAAATCAAGTCGACTTAATGAGTGGAATTAGCCATTATATCCCTCATCCCTAGTAGAGTGCCTCACACCTCAGAGGTGCTCAATAAACCTCTGTGAGATGATAAGGAATAAAGACGTACTGGATGGCCGTGCTGTAAAATCAATGTAGCAGTCAATAACATTTCTTTATGAATTTTGCCCAGGACGGAGTCAAGGAGCCTGACTTCAGATTTTCTATTCTTCAGTCCATTCAAACAGGTCGCACTTTTCAAGTGAGTTGTCTGTCATACTTTAAAGTGTCAGTGCTCCATGAGAAGTCATCCGCCAATGTTTACCACAGCTACAGCTGCCCCCTCTTCTGTTGCTACGTTGGCAAATTGTGCTGTTTTCTGTCTCTTTTTAGCTGGGTCGTTTAAGTTTTATTAATCTTTTCAAAGACACAATTTCTGGCCTTATTGATTTTTGCTATTTGTTCACTCTGTTCCATTGATGTCCATTCAGCTTTAAAATTAACTTTCTGTTAGTTAAAAGTCAATCTCCCTTCCCCTGCCTTTTAAAAATGTGGTTTGGGTCATGTTAGGCCCTTGATTTGAAAGTTCCATGCTTTTTGTAAAATAAATAACTCAAGACATATATTTTTCTGTAGTGGTTCCTTTGCTTGTTCCTAACACAAAATACTGACAGAAGCAGCATTCGGGGATTTATTTTGGCTTACAGTTTCAGAGGCTAATCATGGAACAGGGTGATCTGTGGCTGTGGGAGTCTGCGGCTGCCACATCTCACATTGTGGAGGATCAGGAAGCAGACAGAATGGGATTAGATGCAGGGCCCGGCTATAACTCTCAAAGGTTCGCCCCAATATTCCTTCTCCACCACCTGGACCCCACCACCTCCAAAAACAGCACCACCAACTGGGGACCATGTGCTCAAACACATGAGCCTGTGGAGTCATTTCAGATCCAAATTACCTGATAAGTTCCCTTTTTATTGACCTGGGAGGTTTGCTGGAGATTGAATGCAGTATCCCACATAATTTTAGTATGTTACATTATTGTTCAGTTTAAATATTTCCTAATTCCTTTTGTGATTTATTCAACTCATGGATTGTTTAGAAGTGCCAAACAAATTGGCAAAAATTTAAAGAAAGGATCTGTGGGGAGGTTGTGCTCACTGACCCTGTGGCTAGACACAAGAAGAAATATTAATCAGGAATACTTATCCTTGCTTAAAATGTTGAGTTCATCATGGATTTTACACACTAATTTTGATTTTTAAAAATATGGGGCTGAGATGGCTCAGCGGTTAAGAACACTGGTTGTTCTTGCAAGAAGACGGTTCAAATCCCAGCACCCACATGGCAGCAAACAACTATCCGTAACTCCAGTCCCAGGGGATCCAACAGCCTCTTCTGACTTTCCCAGGCATTGCACGACACAGGTGCACTTACTTACATGCAGGCAATACAAGCATACACATAAAATAAAAATAATAATTTTTTTAAGTTAAAAAATATATTTATCTTGGACTGGGGTGAATGCTCCATCAGTAAAGTACTTGCCATGCAAGCATGAAGACTTGAGTTCGATCCCCAGAACCTATGTAAAAAGCTGGGTGTGGTAATGTACACTTGTAATCCCAGTGCTGGGGAGATGGAGGCAGGAGGATCCAGGGGCTCACTGACCAGTCAGCCCAGCCAAAATAGAGAGCTTCCGGTTTAGTGAGAAGGCTTCCAGTTCAGCAAAAGACCTTTTCTCAAAAACTACAGTGACCTGGCCTCTACACGTACATACACAGGTGAACACACCTGCACGAACATGTACACAAACACACATGCAGGCACACACACATGCACAATCACCTGCCACATGATGATATTTTGGTCAATGACAGACCTATATAAGACGATGGTCTCCTAAGATGATGTCACCTAGTGACACCATAGCTATTTTAGTTTCTGTGGGTACACTCCATGATGTTGGCATGACAAACCACCCAACAAATGTATCCATTTCTCAGAACATGTCTGTCATTTAGCAACACAGGATTGACTTCCATCATCTCATCTTCTGTGATTCTACTGAGAAGGTGACCACCAGTCTCATGACTATTTCTTTTATTATAGATTCTTTTTTTGTCTTTTCTTTGCACATTTTTCTATTTTTAAAAATATTTTCATTAAGTAGTTGAAAATGTCATACAATGTATTTTGATCAAATTCACCTCCAACTCTTACCTTCAACTCCTTCAAAATACGCCCCCCACCTGCCTACTCCCCAACCACGTACATCTTCTTTTTATTAATTTTGTCTTTTTGAGACAGCGTCTCCCTGTAGCCCCAGCTGTCCCGGAACTCACTATGTAGACCAGACTGGACTTGAACTCACAGAGATTCGCCTGCCTCTGCCTCCCAAGTGCTGGGTCTAAAGATGTGTGCCACCATGCCTGGCTTTATTTATTTTTTTAAGTTTAATAACCCATCGACTCCAATTTGTGCTGTCCATATACTCCTGGGTATGGGGCCACCCATTGGAGCATGGTTGGCCTAACCAGGAGCCACACCTTTAAAGAAAACTATTATGGATAATTTTAAAGTGTGTGTGTGTGTGTGTGTGTGTGTGTGTCTTCTCTCTCTCTTTTTCTTTCTCTTTTTCTCTTTTTCTTCTTTCTTGCCATGCTAGGACCCTAACCACTGAGAACCTGGTCCCCCCACCTCCACCCCCAGTACTGGTTAATTATCTTTGCTTTTTGATTTGCTCATCGTGTAAATTCCTTCGTATTTTCATTCCTCAGGTTGAGCTTTTGTGGACTCTAGTTTGTTGAAAATTTGGAAAAACTGTGGCTATTATTTCTCTGTACATACTTTCTGCCCCATCTCCTTTCTGGGTGGACACACGTTACCTTGCTGTATATTGCCACGCTATGGACCAAGGTGATCATCATTGTTTCCCAATATTATTTTCTCAGTTTGGATTTTGTATATTAGCAAGTTCACTGACCATTTCTTCCATTTCCAATCTGTCTTAGGCTTGCTCAATAAATGTTTACCATTTTACTGATGTCTAGTTGACATGCAATAATAAATCACATATTTACAGTATAAACTGAGTTTGGGCACATGCATTATCATAAAACCTTCACTACAATGAAGATAATCCATTTACCCACCACTCCCAAAGGTCCAGTGTGACTTTGAAATCCATCTTCTCTCCCATTTGGGGCTGCTTTCTGTCACCGTAGATGAGTTTGCATTTCCTAGGACTTCACATGATTGATTGGCAGTGCACAGTAGCTTGTGCCTGCTCGTTCTGGTTCCCTTCTGCAGCAGATAATCATACACTAGCTCTGTTGTTGCAGTGCACTCCCTGTTTTGTGCTGGGCAGTGTTCTGTTATATGGAGGGCCAGTTCATGCAGCCGTTCACCTGCTGGCCGACACCTGAGAGCTGTTCTGTTTCTTACTATTAAAAATAAAACTACTATCTGCATAAGGTCTCTGTGTGGAAACGTGTGCATTTCCTTTGTGTAAATATGCAGGAGTGGGATGGCTGGGTAAGAGTTGGGTACAGTTCATCTTCTTCAGAAACAGCTGAATTGTTTTCCAAAGTGGCATACCGTTTTGTCCCCACAGGCACGCATGAGAGCTCCTTGTCAGTGCTTACCAGACCCAGCATGTTTAAAAGCATGAAGAGCGTCTGAAGTGATAAACAAGGCAAATAGAAACTATTTGTTTTTCTTTTAAAAATCCCATGAGAGGGGGCTAGAAAGATGGCTCAGCAATTAAGAGAACCCAGGTTTGATTCACAGCACCCACATGGTGGCTAACAACTGTCTATAACTCCAGTGCCAGGGAAATCCGAAGCCCTCTTCTGACCTCTTCGGGCATTGCATGACACAGGTACACTTACACACATGCAGGCAATATACTCATGCGCACAAAGCAAAAATCATAAAATATTTCTTTAAATCCTTCAAGAACCAGGCCTTTAAACCTAGCACTCAAAAGGCAGAGGCAGGCAGATCTCTATGAGATCAAGGCCAACGTGGTCTACATTGTAAGTTCTAGGTCAGCTGGGGCTACAGGGAGACCCTGCCTGTCTCAAAAAACCACAATTAATAAATATCTCTTGAGAAGCCATATTCTTCCACTTTTGGTTACTGTAAGAAGAAAACCTGAAATTGGGGACTGGAGAGATGGCTTAGCTGTTAAGAGCACTGGCTGTTCTTGCAGAAGACCTGGGTTGGAATCCCAACACCACATGGTGGCTGACAACTGGGGAGTGACCAGTGTTGCTCATTCACACACCTACTCATGAGGACAAGCCCAGGGCCTCATGAGAACTCCCGTACTTCCTGAAGGAACTAAAACCTACCAGTGACCTAAAGGGCCCCCCTCTGCCTCTTAAAGGTTCAGCCACCTTTCAGCACATCACACTGGTGACCAAGCTCCCCACACAGGGACCTTTAGGGGTCAGATCACACCCACAGTGGAGCAAAAGATGATGAATGACTTAGAGTAAAAGTTCTGGCAATATATTATGAGGCTTATAACATGTACATTAAAATAAATGCTGAGTTAGCACACAGACCAGGAGGAGAGCGATGGAAGTATGCTGTGGGTTCTTACAGTGTGTGAAGCGTTACAAGTGGGACTCAGTCAGGAATGAGTATCATCCTAAGGATAGTCAGGAAGTACGACCTACCACTGTAGTAAGGATGAAATAATATGCTTCTGAGTAATGCATGGGTTAAACTAGAACCCAGGAGGGAAATGAGACAGTCATTCAAAGTGAATAAAAATTGATATGTCAACATTTGTAAGATGCAATCAACATGGTGCATAGAGCAGGGAAAATATACAGTACCAAGTGCCATTAAAATAGAGAAAGACTTGGAAAGTCTCATCAATGACCTAAGCATACACTGAAGAGACAAGGAAAGAAGATTCAGTTAGAAATCCATGAAGTGGAAAAGCAGAGAGAGAACATTCTTTCTTTGCAGCCAATGAAATTGTATTTCCTTTAAATCTTTTTCTTTCAATTACCTACATGCATATGTGGCTATGTGTGCATATGTGCATGTGTGAGTGCCGTGCCCTCAGAGGCCAGAAAAGGGTGTCAGGTCCCTTGGAGCTGGGGGTACAGGTGGTTGTAAGCTGCCTCATGTGGGTGCTGGGAACCGAACTTGGATTTTCTGCAAGAATAGTAAGTACTGTTAACCACTGAGCTATCTCCCTGGATCCCTTTTTTTAAAATTCGGTAATGTTGCCATAAGACTTGAGTTGATTTCCAGTGCTCCTTAATGTTTGTTCTTTTACATATTAATATATAACTATTGTACACACACACACACACACACACACACACACACACACACAGGGCAGACCTGTTCATTGTGATACTGATGTAAGCCATGTGTCCCGCCACCGGCTGTACTTGGAGCCCTGTCTTCCACAGCTGTTCTGTTTCCTCCTAGTCTCTCTCCTGCCTTGTTTGCTCTTCTCTAATAGTCCGGGAATGAGGTAGTCCAAAGCGATGCTCACTTGATGGAACCTCTGAAGACTCAGGGAACTGACTGTGGTGGCTCTGACGAAGGAGGCCAGTGAATTTCTATTCAAAAGCCTCCTTTGTTTAGTTAAGCCCTGGCAGTGTGATGTAATAAAATGGAGATGGTTCTAGAGTCTAACCCAACCTTCCTTCAAATCCTGCCTCTGCCACTTTGGATCATGCCCCTGAAAATGTTCCTTACCTTAGCGCTCTGTTAAATGGGCTGACCTGAATCTCCAGATTGCTCTGGGATTAAAGGACGCATAGAAAGCAGCTAGCATACCCCCTGGCCACAGCAGGTGCTCAGCAGAATGACCTCTCTCCCTTTACCCTTTCCCTCCTGTTCTGGAAGCTTCTATTAACAGATAACTTGCCCCAGATAATTAAATTAGCGTTTCGAGATACTAATACGTGTTTGAACCCAGGCTGCCCTTGAACTCAGGCTCCTCCTTCCTCAGCCTCCCAAGTCCTGAGCTGGCCACCTCTCACCAGCACACCAGCTTTAGTTTTTCTTTAATTGTGGGTATTCTAACAAACATCAAAGGTTCAACTCAGCATGGCAAGCCTTTGTCCAGCACTTGTGTTCACCCCCTTGGTTCACCCCAGGACTGGCAAAAAAAACGGAAGTGCCAGGTTCTGTTCAAGTGCCATAGTCCACAATCTAATTGCTCATCAGAGTCAAGGCAGGACTGAGGAACACAGTGTCCATTATGGATAGCTTTGGGGTAGGCGTGGATGGGAGCAATGTGTTCTCTGCCACTGACCCAGCTCTGCCTGGAGCCTTCTGCTAAATAACTAATGACCAAACAAAGGGGCATGGGACTCCCCGCTCTCACCAGTGACCTCATCCATGGCTTCTACTCACACTGTCTTCTGTGACTCCCTGCAACACTTCACTGATAAACACAGCAAGGGACAGAGGAGTCTCTGCCTTGAGCCCTTTCAGGAATTACTGCAGACTCTCTTCCTCCACTGACACGATTACCATCCTAGGCATTCCAGAATCCAGATTGAAAACACCTTCAGAAGCATATCTGGCCAAGCAAAGAATGGCTAAAGTCTTTCCTAGCTGGTCGATGCCTTCAAAGCCTGGCATGCTGCCCATACCTGGTGCAGCCCATTCACTTGTTCACCTATCTGCTCATTCATTCATGCACATGCCCTCATTGGTTGTTCACTCATCAAACAAAAGTTTCTTGAGCACCTATTATGGGCCAGACACCAAGCCAGGTACCAGGTTTACTGAGACACAGGTGGGGACCCAGGTTTGCCTACTTGGTGCTTTCTCCCCATGTCTCTGGCAGTTTTACTCTGATCTTGTTGAGGGGCCAGGCCCAGCTGATGGGTACCGCCCCAGCACAACTATTACTTCAAGTGGGTCTGCCCTTCTGGGGCCCAAGGTAAGCTAGTGGAGTGCTTCCCTCCCCCTGGATTTGAGTCCCAGCAAAGGGCCTGAAGGTGTCAAAGGGGTGCTGCCCTGGGTCCTGACTGAGCCTCCAGCTCTCCATGCCTGGCTCTCCCTGGCTCCTTTTTGATCTTTGGTTTGTATGTGAATTATTTGAACTCTCCTGAAGTCTTATAAGAAATAACTCATTATGATCCATTTTCAGTAGGAGGTATGTTTAGAGAGCATCAGTGCATCACAGATAAGCAGGGGGCACTAGGCCCGCTGGCACCTGCTTGCCTGGGTGATTCTTGGTTTATCTTAGAGTTGAAAAGGTGCAGTCTGCTAAATGAGTGTTCTCATCATTCAGGAGATGGGGGAGAGGGGTCTCACACACAGAAGGATGGGGACTTCAGGGTGGGAACTGTGCTAGGCAAGAGGGAAAGATTGTGCCTCCCTGAAGAACTCAGCCAAAGAATTTAGGGAGGCAGCGAAATGTGATTTGGAATATAAAAACCACTGTTTCATGCCTAATCAACACACCAGCCATTTTTCCCTTTTCTCTAGGCTGACACCCGACTTCGCAAGGTTGTAAAATAAAATGCTTCATTTTCGCTCTTCTGTGCCCAGTACTCTTTTCATGGCGTAAAGACCGCCATCTCTCCCAGTTCCCACCCCCACCAAATTCTGTGTTGCACTGGTGCTCATTCCTATGGCCAGCAACCCCAAGACCTTAGCACAGTCTCTAACTCCTAAGAGCTGAGTCTGGGGGGCAGATAGTGAACCAAAGAGCCCAGGAACCATCCTTGTAGAACACCCCACCCACAACTCGGTGGCTCCATTGGGATGCCTTACTGCCTCTTGTGATTCCGTGGCTTGACTCTGCTGTGTCGGTCAGCCGGTCAGTCGGCTCTTTCATGAGTCTCTCCTGCTGTTCACAGTCAGAGCTCAGCTGCAACTGGAATTGCTTGAAGGCCTGACCATTCAGGATGTCCATAATAGCTCACCCAGCCACGGGACATGCTGGTCATCAACTGGGCATGCAGCAAGGCATTGTGGGAGCATTCACAACTGGTCTTTCACTAAGGACTGTCCCGGGTCACAGTACAGTGGCTGGGACTTGAGGGAGATGATACTGTTTGTTGTCAGCCCAAAAGGCTCCAAAGACACACTGTGTCTTATGACTGCCCATGTTTTAGTTACTTTTCTCATTGCTGTGACATAATATCTGACAAAAGCAACTTAGGGTTTATTTGTAATCACTCCAGGAAACCCCACCACCATGGTATGTGCTGTCTGCATTCAGTGCAGGTCTTCCTTCAAGCAAACATTCCTGCTAACACCCTCATAGACACACTCCATGTTCCCATGGAGTCAAATTGACAAGAAAGCCCAAACCATCACACCCAAGAATTCCCAAAGTAACGCTAAGGCCACGTCTACCGGTTAAGTAAGTCACTAACACTAGCCCGCATTTGGAGGAGGGAGGGATATTAGATTCTACATCTTGATGAGCAGATGGAAAAGTCACACAGGAAGAGCCTGTGGGATTGGGCAAATTGTTGTGTCTATCTTTGGAAAATACCAGCTGTCTCACCAGGCCTTCCTCCTAGAACATTCCTTGAGCCACCAGCATGCCCCCCGTAGATGCTTGGTGTTTGATCCGAGTCTCTCCCAGATATCAAATGTGACTAATTACTTTAGAAACATCCATCTGTGCAATCTCTTGATATCAGTTCATGAGCATTAATTTTCTCGTTCTTCATTCATTCATCATTGCTTCATTCATCCACCAGTTTCCCTGGAGCATCTGCCCTAGGCCAGAATCCTCGGAGTCTCATCCACTCCCCAGTCCACGTTGTTTCCATAGCAACAGAAAAGCATCTCTAGGGATGTACTGTGGGGCATTAGGCCCCACGTGGATTCAAGTCTTAGGCAGTGTCTGGCCAGACCTCGAAGTTTTAGTTCAAGCTCTGGGTTTGCTTCTGGGTTCTGACTCAGAGGTGCTGTGCATACTTGGTGCATTGCTTTACTTCTCTGATCTCAGTTTCCCTTTCTAGACTATTAGGTATACCTTCTGTTGAACTCCTGGGATTCTCATGAAAGTCTAATGTGACCCTGGAGGTGAAGAAGCTTTGTAAACTAAAGACCAAGGCTGTTGATGGAACACAGCCCTGTGCCCCTAGTCACATGTACCAGGCCCCCTCTGTACCTCAAACTCCCAGTGTTGCAGAAACAGCCAGCTTTACAAGTGAGGGGACAACTCAAACGAATTAGACATCTCATTCAAGCCACTTGCTTAAGACTCGAATCCACTCCCAGCCTAATGCCTGAGGGTGCGTCCCTAGGGATGCTTTTCTGTTGCTATGGAAACTGAAAGTGGATGGGGAGTAGGTAAGTCTCCTAGGATGCTGGTTTAGGGCCGATGCTCCAGGAAAACCGGTGGATGAATGAAGACTGAAGAAAGAGTAAATTAATGTTCAAGCAGACATTTTGCTCAGTACACCTTGCAGACCTTTGAATGCACCTCTTATTATTCTTGATTTATTTCATTTCCTTCAGTTTAAGAACAGGCGGCGCAGGCAGGTGAAATCCGACTTTATCGCTGATTCAGAGCTGAGCAGGCCTTGCCTGTTTCCGGGTCACACTTTTGTTACAGCGCCTCCCTGACTCCCACCCGCCTGTCCCACTCACTCCCTTGCCCACATTGCAATGATTGCTCGTGCCGCAGATCCAGCCTGGCCACCATTTCTTCAATGGCCACTTCTCCTCTTCCTCCCCCGTGCACCCCCCGCCCCTACCCTTTGAACTGTGCAGGCCAGAGCATAGCAGCCAGTGAGGAAGGATTAGATGAATAAACAAATGCACAAATGTTCCAAGTGAGCGATTTGGGAAAACACTTGGGGCTTGTTCCAGTTCAGTGAAAAGTGAGGGTTTGACTCTGACTGGGGTGCATTCTGCCCTGGGTTCCAGGGTCATCTCTGTCCAGGGCTCTGCTGAGGAACGTGTGGCTCTCCCTGAGCCAGGGCTGCTCGAAGAGGTTCTAAGAGAAGCGATGGGCACTTTGGTCAGGGCCAGAGAGGCGCCTGAAGGCTTTGTCTTTGTGAGTCCCCAGGACCTTGGTGCTGAGACAAGTGACCCTGAGGCTGGAGCAGAGGCGGCAGGCATGTCCCTTGCTCACCTCCTGCCCCAAGCCTGGCCTTGATCTGTGCCCCTTGGCTGCAGAGGGCTGGCCTCAGACAATGCATGATGTGTAGGACCCTGACAGCACTAAGCTGGTCACAATCACGGCATTGAGCTGCTGTAGAACCAGGGGAGGGGCTCTGAGGCCTCTTTGTTCCCGGGGCTCACGTGGGGTGGTTGCTTAGCTATCCACTCAAGCATGCAGACTTCATGACCCTGGAGGTGGAAAATACCTGCCCCGGGCAACCAGAGCCAGGATCAAGTGCAAAGCCAAGGAGGGAGAGGAGGGAACAGAGCCGAGCCTGTCTGTCCTCTGACGTGCACCTGGGGGCAGCCACAGGGTGCCCTTCCTACCCAGCAGCCCTGCCTCACAGGCCTTGAAGTCTCTGGTGCAGGGGGAAGTTGAGGCTTAGAGAGAGCAGAGTGCTTGCAGAGGGTTGGTAAACCTGAGAACCGGAAAGCTCTGGTCCCATGGGAACCCAGATGACAAGCCCGAGAAAGCGTGGAGATTAGGGAAGGCTCCTTCTGTTTGTTTTGGAAGGTGAGGTGGCCTGTGTTCCCTGGGAACTCTGCAGGGGGTGGGCCAGGTAATGGAAAGAATGTGGGCCTTAGATCCTGAAATTTCCAGGCTCAAATCTGGGCTCTGTTTGCTTCAGCTGTGCGAACTTGAGCAGGTTGTTTGGTTGGCCTCAGCACTTAACAGTACCTACATCACAACTCATGAAAGAGTTCAGCCCAGCCACACTCAGAGCCAGGCCCATGAGTATGTCTTACCTGGTGTGGTCACTACCGTTGCCCACCCACATCATACCAGACCCTCAAATAGAGACCCTCTGAGCTGTGACACGTGACCGTCTACATTGCCAGACCAGGCATCTCCCAGCTGGGCTGCAGGTTGTCTCTGTAAAGTGTCAACAAAGCAACAGGATGAGAGCAAGCTTCTCACGCACACACCATGGGTTTGTTGGACAAGGAATCGTTGCTCAGGTAGATGGTCCTGGCATCACTGGGGTGCTCAGGTGGACTGTCCTGGCATCACTGGGGTGCTCAGGTGGACGGTCCTGGCATCACTGGGGTATCCAGCAGCCTCACCAGCCCTTGCCCACGTTATCTCACTCTTGTCAGATGTCACCATCAAAAATGTGTGCAGATATTACCAGATGTGCCAGGTGAGGAGGACGCAGCACTTGCTGTCTGCCTCATGCCCTGCTGGGCTCTGCAGGCAGCCACCCAGCCCCCCTTCCCTCAGCTTTCCCCTTCAGATTAGAAGCATCTTTGTTCGCTCACAGAGATGGCCTAGTTCCACAAGAGCTCACCCAATCCTTTCTCCGCACCAGACCCTAGTGAGCCTGAGGTCCAAGTTGGAGCACTGTCCCCTTCAGGAAGTTGATGGAGTCCTGGGGGATGGGGGAAAGGGCTGGGTTCTTCACCTCCCATCTCCCTCAGGGATTGCTGCTCCTGACAGAGGCTCAGTCAGAGCCGGTGAATGATTTGCTCAGGGTCAAGCTGTAACTGAGAGCCAGGGCTTCCCAGTGGGGCCATGTTGGGTCCTGTGGATGGCATGTGGGCAACAGCTAGTCAAGGACAACATTGATTTCGGAGACAGGCAGCTCTGTCCAAGAACAGCAGCCCAGGCAGGAGCCTAAACTCTGAATTGGAAAGATGTGGCAACAGAGAGGAGCCCTGTGCTCTGCTGCTGATTGGCTGAGTTGTCTGTGCTTTGCCTTTCACATCTGTAAAAAGGGAATAATTATCCCTGACCCAGAGGGCTCCTGTGGGGTTTTCGTGAACCAGCACAAAGTCCTCAGCATGCTCAGTAAACAATGCCTATGACTGTGGCAGCTGGTGTCAGTCCTAAGGAAGTGAGAGGTGACCAGACTCTGCCAGGTAGACCTGATGTGGGCAGCCTGCCAGCAGCTGGGCTCCTTGAGTCTGGGCTGTTGGTACAGCAGCCACAGAGAGTAAGTGATGGAATTAGCCAGTGTAGGGGAAACAGTGCCCCCTACCAGATAATCCACAGCATTCTGGGGGTCTAGTCACCTGGGTCTCATCGAGCTGCTTCAAGTTTAGCTGGCAGCTCAGCCAATGGTTTGACAGAAACTTCCAGCCAAGGAGCTGATTATGGAGACTGTCTCAGCCTTGGCCTCTGTCCTAGGTGAGACCTTCCGTGTGGTGGAAAAGTCATCCTGCCCACAGCCTGCCACTGCCCACATTTCTCGGCTCTGCCAGCTTCATCCATATCTCTGACTTAACTCCCTCTCGGGGACAGAAAGAGTTCTGCCAGATGAATTGGTGAGAACTCGAAATCTGATGCCTGACTTTGGAGAGGACAAGGTGACTCTTTGGGGCAGGTGACACACTGTGACCCTGCCTCTCAGCTGAGGGCTCCTCCTCCTTCACCATGTAGCTAGCACCTTCTCTTCAGCTGCTAACTACTAAGCTTGCCATGGAGTAGATGTGGGCATGGGCACCGAGTACACAGGTAAACCTGGAGGCAGCCAACTCTCCTTGGGTGGGCTCCAAGGAGGTTCACTGGGACAGAATGTCTCTGGCTTCCACAACCCCTTCTAGTCCCTTGGCCTTTCTGCAGAGGGTAGGGTAGGGGGTGAGGGATCTTCTTATCAACTTGGGTGCATGAATGTGAGATGGCTAGTTGGAATGTCACCTTGAATCCACTCCGACTATTCAATGAGACAGGAAAATGTCCTTGCTCTAGGAGCTGGGCTTCGTCTACCCAGGCAGGCCCCAAAATGCATAGACAGGCTTTTATGGTGCAAGGGGTGACCTATCTGTAGTCTCTATTTTCCAAGTGTTGAGAACTGACTTCTAGCACTAACCCTTGCTTGTTATGAAGTCCGGGGTTACCAATCTGAAAGATGGGTGACATACCACAGGGGTTCAGAGGCGTGAGTCCCCTCCTTCCAGGCCTGAAACATTTCTCACTGGGGCCCTGGGGCTGACCTCTGGTGGTCTTACAAGTCTCACCTGGATATCCTCTGTTCACCCCATCTGTACGTAAATACAGAGAAAGTCTATGCACATAAGGTGTGAATGAGCCATGGACCCTGCAGAGGGCCGTGTCACAGACTGTCCAGGTGACAAATGGCTTTTGCTGCCATTCACCAAGGGCACCTCTTGGCTCTCTTCTAGATGACAGACTGGATTCTTGTCCCAGTCAGCTGGTAGCCTCAAGGAATTCCTATCCCTGAGCTGGAGGAGGTTGGACTGGCTGGATTCACAGCCCCTCCAGGTCCCTTCATGGAGGCAAGCATGGGCTTCCCAGCAACAAGGGGATCCAGATTCATAGACATCTAAATGTGACCTATGTGACCCTTCTTCCTCACCCAGCTCTACCTCAGGGGTAGGGGTCCTTGTGAGTGTTAAAGAGGCCATTTGTGCCAAAGCCCAGCAGCTGGTGGCTGTGACACTCCAGTGGCTGTGACACCCAGTGGCCGTGACATAAACATGCCTCCTTTTCCACTTGTTCATCCCTTATGTTCCCCTTGCTCACTGGCCCTTTGGGCTGTATCTTGGTTTTCAGTTGGCCTCAAAGGACAAAAACAACTGACTTTAGTATCAGTGCTAAATTGGTCTTTAGGCAGGTTATTTTAGGGAGGTAAAAACAATAAACATTTTAAATGTCTCATATTTTCTCTAAAATATAGTTTTTTATTTTGTTTTTTTTGCATTTTGTTTGTTTTTATTTGTTTGTTTGTTTTGGTCTCTTTGAGACAGGGTCTCCCTGTAGCCCCAGCTGGCTGTCCTGGAACTCACTATGTAGACCAGGCTGGCCTTGAACTCACAGAGATCCACCTGCCTCTGCCACCCAAGTGCTGGGATCAAAGGTGTGCGCTACCACACGTGGCCTAAAATATAGTTTTTTAAAATAGCAAAAAACCAAGCTGGGTATGGTGGCTCACACCTGTCATCCTAGCAGGCAGGACACTGAAGCAGAATTCTGTGAGCTGGAGGCCAGCATGGGCTACATCAGTGAGTTCCAGGCTAGCCTCAGGTGCAGATCCTGTCTCAAAACAAACACCCAAACCTCCATTCATTTCAGAGACTAGATTTTATCCATTCAATCAAAACCAGCACTCCCCATACAAGCAGAGAAGAGGCTGTTGGCCCAGGAGATGTCATTGCTCATCCTGTCTGGAAAGACAGGACTATCACCTGGTGAGGAGACACCCAGTGTACACGATCATCCTGCAATGCACAGGAGAAAGGGGTGTTTGTTCCTCAAAGCCAATGGTGACAGATTCTGGTTCAAGACAATAGACCAAGGGATGTGAACATTGCCATCGTAGATGACTCTGCTGCTCCCTGGAGACTCTAGTGTGACAGATTCTAGAATAATCTGTGAGAGAAAGGTCTGTATCTTCAAACTCTGGGAAATGGGTCCATAGTTGATCTTCTTCTTTGTTGAACTAGATAACAGTTTTCCAATTTCAGAAGAATGTCTTCTGGACTTTTTACGCGCCTTTCATAGTGTGACAGTTCCAGAGGCAGAGCCCTCTTCAATCAACCTCTTCAAGAAAAACTGGGGGAAATGTCCATTTTTTTTCAGACTACCAAAATAAGACCTTAGCTACATGAGAGGGAGGGGCTAAGGATATATAAGTCGAGAATGCCATGAGGCACCTCTATTACCATTTTGTGCGGCTGTTGGGAAGTCACAGACTCTATATATGAGTGTGGACTTTCCAATGCAGCTGTAAATGGGGGGGGTGGCACCCACTCCTCTGTAAATAAACCTCCACCCTATGTTCTGTTAGCAAGCCCAATAAATTTCTTAGAATTAAAAAAAAAAAAAAGAACAGGGCTAATGGAAACCCTCATTATTCCACCAAAGTTGACCCCATGTTGGCAAATCCTTTGATATCTTATTTCTACGCCCATCAACTTCATTGTAATTCACTTATACGAATTTGACAAATGGAAATATATGTAAATGAAAACAAAGATTTACATGAAAGGCATTTGTTTCCCAATTATATTGAAACTGAGTATTTGCATACATCGTATTTGGAGGTATATCTTTTAAACTTTTATTTAATTTTATATGTCTGAGTGTTTTGCCTGCATGTAAATGCACCCATTTCATGCAGTTCCCACAGAGGCCTGAAGAGGAAATAGGAATCCCTGGAACTGGAGTGACAGATGGTTGGTAGCTGCCGTGTAGGTGCTGGGAACCAAATCTGGGTCATCTGCAAGAGCAACCAGTGCTCTTGACCACTGAGCCATCTCTCCATTATATCTTTTTAAAAAATTATTTTTTATTATTGGGAGGGGAATGCATGTGTAGAGGTCAGAGGACAACTTATCTGTTCTCTCCTTCCACCTTCCATGCGGTCCAGAGATCAAACTCCAGTCTCCAGATTTTTGCAGCAATACCTTTACCCACTAAGCCATCTCACTGGCCCAGTTATGGCCTTTTAACAGAGCATTTTAGCAAGACTTTTTACTCAATAAGATCTGTTGATTTTGGCATTTTCCCCTAGGAGGAGAAATGCAGGTAGATATGTAAATATTTACATACAACCAGTTACTGAAAATAATTTTATGTATTATTGAGAACAGCTTTAGTAGACTGCTTTATGAACTCTCCCAAATTTTCTATTCTATATCTAATTTACTTATGGTATCTTCATTTTATACTTGGAAAATGTAAACTTTAAAAATATTTCCTTATGGGCTGGAGAGACGGCTAAGCAGTTAAGAGCACTGGCTGATCTTGCAGAGGATCCAAGTTTGATTCCCAGCACCCAAATGGCAACTAACAAACCTTTGTAATTCCAGTTCCAGGGGAATTTGGCACCCTCTTCTGACTGCCGCAGGCATTGCACAACGTGGATGCACTTACATAAATGCAAGGGAATACACTCATACACATAAAATCTTTTTAAATTTCCTTCAAAAATAAAGGAAAACTGTGGAAGAGTTTGAGGTGGGTAAAGACAAGTAAATAGTCTTTAAATGGCTCCTCAATCCTCTGCCCCAGGGATTGTTGTACCCCACTTATGTGCCTCTGTCTTTGTGGTTCACATCTTTGCAAAGATGTTAATGCATAGAAAATTGACAGTCGGGCAAAGCTGTGTGCCCACAGCTATCAAACAGTGCCTGTCAGTAGCCTAGGAAATGAATTTCATCAAGTAGAAAGCGCACTTCTCTGTAAGATAAATTTTTATCTCACTCAGTTGTAATTTCTTCCTCACTTCTCATTCATTAAAGATCAAGGTGAAGAACTTAACTTGCATCCATTTTATATCAGCATAGGAGTCAAGATAGCTCTTTTTAGATTTCCTCTAACAATCTTTAGCAACATTTTTTTCCATTACCTTCTTGACTCTAGACAACCCATCAAAGAGTAGATCAAGCCCTCATCTTGTCTCATGACTGATGACCATGCTGTTGATAAGAAAAAGATTCCTGGACTAGAGAGACGGCTCAGCTGTTAAGAGCACTGGCTGCTCTTGCAGAGGATCTGGGTTCAATCCCCAGCACCCACATGATGGCTAACAACAGTCTGTAACTCTATTTCGAGGGGAATCCAAAGTGCTCTTCTGACCTCCGTGGGCACTGCACGACACGGGTGCACTTCCATGCACACGATACACTCATACACATAAAATAAAAATAATAAATAAAATATATAAAAAGAAAAGGATTCCTACATTTAATTAAACAGCTGGTGAAGGAAGGTAGGGGACGTGAGCTGAAGGAAGTTGATGGATTAGCAGCTGTGGGCTACACCTCCAGGATGTTCTCTACCTACCTGAATGTGTGTGGAGACCTTGACTCAAACACTGCTGACCACCTGACCCCATCACACACTGCTCACAGCCCATCCTACACTGAAGCACCTTTTCCCTGGGACCTCTCATCCCTCTCCACGGCTTCCCACACCACCCCTCCCCACACCACGGCTCCCCATCAATAGCCATGTGGGTCTAGTGGAAACAATTTCTGTTTTCCTGGTCTGAATTTCCATGAGGAAAATGCTCTTGGCTGACACACTTCTAACTACTGTCCAGCTTGCTGCTAGCAGCTTTGAGGATTGTCTCATGACTGGCCCTCTTTCTGGCTGCCCTTTGAGACCCTTTAACTAGGGCCTGTGTAAGGCTCAGCGATCTGGCCCAGGCCTCACCACATGATAGGCTAAGACACGCCGGGATGCAGGGATGCCTTTGAGTGAGTCATCCTTGAGAAACTCCAAGGTTGGGAAATTTTGCAAACTCAGACCATTTCTCAAAGGGAAAAAAGTCTCCATGTCAATATATTTGGTTCAGAGAGTGAGAATCCGTCATTTCCATCCCCCTCAAAAAGATTTTCCTACTGTAGGAAGCACCAAACGATGGTGCTGGCTTTCACTTCAGAATTGAGAAGTAGGAAAAGTACATCTTTAACCCTAAGAGAAGTGCTCCTACTGAGGGGATATGTCTGGGACTGGGATGTAGTGGGGGGCAGACCCAAGTCTCCCAGCCTGGACATACAGGGGTCTCTGTGTGAACCCTGGACAGCAAAGCAGGAACCACATGCCATTTACATACACTCCTTCTCTCTCTCAGCCTTGAGGAAGGATATTTGCAAGTTAAATGCATTTAGGTTAGAACTGTACTACTGAAGGCAATGTTCCTCATATAAAGAGTGATTCAGCCCCTGTTAGAACTATTGAGTATGACTGTAGTGACATTTCATGTATGTATGTGTGTGAATGCAGCGTGTGTGTGTGTATCTGTGTGTGTGTGTGTGTCTGTGTGTGTGTGTGTGTGCGCGCGCACGTTTCCTCCTTCTGGATGCTTATGTTACCTCAGATGTCATGTGCTGCTCCACATCTGGACACTCATGCATGCATCAGGTGAAATACAGAATTCCTAGTTACATTTGAATTTCAGATAAACAATGAATACGTTTTCGTATCTATGCCATGAAATACTGGGGACTGTTTCTATGAAAGGCTATTTGGGATTTTTGTCTAAATCCAAATTCAACTATACATCTCATATCTGACAGACACACAGACATGCACAGGTGTAAATGTGCCTCCACATGCCCTCTGTATAGTTTCCTTTGGTGTTTGAGGGCAATGGTTAAGATCCTCCTCAGATACCCAAACCCATACATGCCCAAGTCCCTTATGTAAAATGATACTGATTTTTACATTTAGCCTGCACAACACCTTTCTATGCATGTTAATGTAAATGCTATGTAAATACACTGTATTGTTCGGAGAATAATGACAAGAAAAAGTCCACGTGTGTTCAGTATAGATGCCAAATTTGTGGGCCTTGCTACACTGTTTTCCACATACCTTTGACTCACAGTGGCCTGAATCCACAGACCCATGTTCCCAGAGGTAAAGAGGGCTGATTGCACACGTGAACACAGTCACACATACACATGACAGGTATGTCCAGTAACCATGGATTCCAACACACACACACACACACACACACATGCACACACTTCACCCCCCTCTGTGGCCAAGCACACTTGAGGTCCCCAAGGTGCCCTAGGAGTTGAGTTTATAGCTCCAGGATCTGCAGTTGTTTCCTGAAGCTGGTTCCCCTCAAGTTCCTGTAGGAACCTCTGTTTGCTGGCAGCCATTGCTCCTTCCTGAAGCTCCAATGAGGTTAACGGCTCGGGGCCTGGTTTTGGAGCTGAGGTCTGCAGAGGTGGCAGACTTCCCCTCCCAGCCAGCCGCCCAGCCAGCCGCCCAGCCACCCTTTCCCTAATGGCTTCTCGCTTTCTTTCTGGCCTGTGGGCGGCCGGCTGGTGGGCCTTGTGAGGTGCAGACCTCTTTCTGCCAGCTCCCCAGCTGCTCGTTGCTGGTTTACGGCCCGGGCAGTGCCTACGGGGCCTGCAGCCTGGATGTTCTGAGAATTTTATTGGCATCTCCATCAAGATGAGGGCCATGGGGGTCCTTCGGGCCTTCCAGACACAGCGGGAGCAGCTATTTCAGGGGAATCTGGTCTCTCTGCTGGCTTGCACTCGGTTTCCTCTGTGTTTGGCTTGGCAGGGCCTCCGCCTGGCCTGTTTTGATCCGCACCTCGTGTTTGGGTTTTTTTGTGGCCTGTCGGTGGATGAGGTGGCGCAGGGTAGCCATTTCCCCACAGCCACAGGGACACAAACAGAGCTTTGTGTCAGGCAGTGGCAGGTGGAATGGAAAGAGTTCAGGCCCCTCCAAGGCTCAGGGGGAAAGCTCTGGAGTTTGAAGAGAGTAAAAGGCAAATAAAAAGCACTCCACAGCGTCTACACCTTGGGAACCCAAGCTGGCCTGTGAGAGGACTGAATGGCAGTGTCTCAGTTACCACCAACTCCTTTGGGATCAGGGATAGGAAAGAGTCAGGTAGAATTAATATTCTGCAAGGTGATTTAAATTTTAAAAACTTGCTGGGTTTAAGTTCACAGCCAGCGCTGAGCCACAGATGGTCAACGTGTCCCTGGCATTTGAAGCAGAGAAGGGTACTCTTGGGAAAGAGTGTACCTACCTGGCCAGGAGAGGATGGCTAAGGTAACTCTTTCTGCATTTGATTGGTACGAAAACCAAATGACTAGCCAACCTATTTTAACTGAAAGTTCTAGGGTTAGTGATCTGATCTGACTTTAATTCCCCCCTCAGTTCATAATTTGAAGTCTGATTTCCTAGACCTTAGAATGGTACTATTCAGAGATGGGGTCTTCGGTGAGATAGTTCATTGAGTCTAATTCACTGTAATTGCATCTCTCTTTTTCTGGTGGTGGTGGCGGTGGTGGTGGCGGTGGTGGTGGTGGTGGTTGTGTGTGTGTGCGCACTCACTGAGTATGTGTAAGCAGGGTGCATGTGGAGGCAAGAAGTTGATGTCAAGATGTCTTCCTCAGTCACTCTTCCACCTTATTTTGGGGGACAGGGTCTTTCTCTGATCTTCAAGCTCACCCTTGCAGCTACAGTAAGCTCTCTTGACCCATGTCTCTGACTCTACACCCGGCTTTTTTACATGGGTACTGGGGAACCAAAATCAGATTTTTTTTTTTTGATGTGTATGAGTGTATTGCCTACATGTGTATATGTGCACCCTCTTCTGACCTCCTTGGGTATTGCACAACATGGGTGCACATACGCACAGGCACTGTGCTGGGTAGCTTTAGTGTCAACTTGACACACCTGGGTTGAGGGAGCCTCAGTTGTGGAATTTCCTCTATTGGACTGGCCTGTGGCCATGTCTGAGGGGCATCTTCTTGATGAGTGATGTGGGAGGGCCCAGCCCACTGTGGGTGGTGCCATCCCTGGGCAGGTAGGCCTGTGTTGCATAAGAAAGCAGGCTGAGCAGGGGCCAGGGGAGCAAGCCAGTAAGCAGCGTTCCTCCATGGCCTGTGCTCCAGCTCCTGCCTCCAGGTTCCTGCCCTGAGTTCCTAACTTGGGCTCCCTGATGA
>NW_008346390.1:120219-140593 GCF_000622305.1 Nannospalax galili
TGTGTGCTCCAGCTCCTGCCTCCAGGTTCCTGCCCTGAGTTCCTACCTTGGGCTCCCAGATGAACTGTGACCTGGGAGATGTAGGATAAATAAACCCTTTCCTCCCCAAGTTGGTAGTGGTCAGAGTATTTTGTCACAGCAATGAAGAACAAACTAAGACAGGCACCATGTGGGTGCCGGGATTTGAACCCAGGTTCTCTGCAAGAGCAGCCAGTGTTCTTTACCACTGAGTCATTGCTCCACCCCCCCCCCAATTCTTATGCCTACACAGAATTCATATTCTGTAAGGGGATTTAAATTTTAAAATAGCACAGCAAACATTTTATTGGCTCAGTCATCTCAGCCAATCACAACTGTATCCTTGCAAGAAAATATTTGGACATACACACACACAGAGGACCATGTGAGGCACAGGGAGAAGACAGTACGTAGAAACTAAGGGCAGAGGCCTCGTGGAAACCAGTGCTACCCACCGTTGGTCTCCAGAGCTGTATTGTTTGAGTCTCCCAATCTCTGACACTTTAGGGGGCAGCTAGCAAGCTCAGAGTCAGGGGCTAGAAGGAAATTTTCAGATACAACTCCAATTTTGTTTCTTACCCTTGTGGATTTGAGGAGGCACGTTACACATATGGCAGCAGAGCTCCTGGTACAGGTGATGAGGTTGTGCATTTCAGCCTGAGCTAGCCAGCATGGCTCTGTGGTCACTCCAGCTGTCCCCGGGTCTCATCAGCCATCCACCAGTGGCTGAGTCCCTACAAAGTCAGCATTGACTTTGGGTGAGTGACTTATTTGTGCGGTGGTTTCAGGAAACCAAGAGAGGGTGAGCAGGTGATCCTGGGGCTCAGTCCCTTGAGAATCCTCTGAGGGACTCTTTGGTACTCCCTTCAGAATTGTCCCACAATAGGACAAGAAGCTGGAGAGCCCTCTCAGGCAGCCTGGCCCTTGTTCATGAAGGTCAGCCCTGAGTACTGACCTCGGAGTTACTCTAACTGCTGGAGAAGGTGGTCAGGTACAGGGACGTGGGAGGTGACCTAAGGGGATAGGAATGCCCTGAGGATGGGGTCAGCACCAAAGCCCCCCTCCTCCCCATGTGTCTCCTGGAATCTGGCTCTCCACAGGGCTGGCCAGAGTACAGCTCATGCCAGAGCAAAAGGTGGGCCTCCAGTCTCCTAGCTGGGCTTCTCTTTCCTGCACCAACTTTCACGCTTGACCTTCTTGTCCACACTATAAGGGACAAAAACAAGCCTTTCTCCTTCTGTCGCACATAGCTCAACACAATATTTTGGCATCAGATGTATGTTTGTGTGTGTGGTTTCCTCACACACCAAGTGAGTCTTCAGCAGATACCAGCTGGTATCCTGTAATCCAGTTCTGACTCTGTCTCCTGGAGGGAGCGTCAGAACACACAGGTGGAATATTTGGTCCCAAGAGACGGCCCCCTCTGCTGATGCCAATCACAAGACTCGAGTGGTTTTACTGGTGCTTCTGACTAGCTATAAAGAGATTTGATGTGATTTGATTACTTTGCTGGAGGAAGTTCACAGAGCTCAGGAAACACATTTAGCCATGTGTTATAAAGATGTCACACAGGTGAACAGGCAGGCAGAAGAGATGTACAGGGCCAGGTATAAGGAAGGGACAGAACCTCCTTGCCCACTCGGAGTGGGCTACTTTCCAGGCAACTCCTGGTGCTCAGTCAACCAAAGTTCTTCTGAACTTAAACACTATCCTGTCTGGACCCCTCCTCCCCGTGTACACAACAGTCGGTCCTCTCTCTCCAAAGATCCAGAGGGCCAGAGGCAGAAACCAAATACACATCTCTGTCTTTTTTATGGTATTTTGAGACAGGGTCTCCCTGTAGCTCCAGCAGGCCTAGAACTCTCGGTGTAGATCAGGTTGGTCTCAATCTCACAGAGACCCTCCTGCCTGTGCCTCCCAAGTGCTGGGGTTAAAGGTGTGCACCATCACGCCTGCAAATACACATCTCTTGCTATGCCACAATGGCATACACACTTAACCACTGGATCATCAGTTGACAGATTCTCCAACACTTACCTTGTGCCCTCCCCGTTGGCAGGGAGCTCTCATGATGGGACTGTCCAACTTGTGGATCATCCTCACCCAATTCTCCCTGCTCTGTGGGATTTGTGATTATCTCCCTTGAGGCTATGAAACCGTCTGACCATCTGTCCTGTCATAGGAGTAAAGCTTTTTCCTCCCTCCCTTCCTTCTCTCCTCCCTCCCCTTATCTCCTCTCTTCGCTCCAGAGTGGCTCAGTACTGGGATGTGGAAGTTTAAGTGGTGGCAGGTTTTAGGTCACTGGGGGAGTGCCCTTGAAGAGGACCTTGGACTCTGGTTTCCTTCTGTCTCCTCTTTGCTCCCTGACCTCCATGAGTTGAGAAGTTTTATTATGCTAAGAGCCTCGCCGTAATGTGCTGCCTGCCTCACCACAGGTCCCAAGGCAACAGAGCCAATCAACCATGAACAGAAACCTCCCAAACTGGAGCCAAAAGAAGCTTATTATCTTTGTGAGTTGATTTGTCTCAGGTGTTTGTTACAGTAATGGCAAGCTGACAGACACAGTCATATCCCATTTTATCTTTTTGTGAAATTTTACTTTTGTATTCCTCTTAGGTAAATACCTGGGAGTGGAATCCTGGAGGTGTATGGGAGGTGTATGTTTAGACGAAATTTCTGCCGATCTTTTCCGAAGTGGCTGTTCTTAACTCCCACCGGCAATATATGAGCGGCCCGGCTTGTCTGCTTTAGGTATTTTCAAAGTAAGGAGTCTCAGCTGTTTCTATGAGTGCATGGTAGTAGCTAATCTTTCTGTTTTTGTTTGTTTGTTTGTTTGAGACAGGGTCTCCCTGTTGCTCCAGATGGCCTGGAACTCACTATGTAGACCAGGCTGGCCTCAATCTCAGACTGGCTTTTGCCTCCTGAGTACTGAAATTAAAGCTGTGTGCTACCACACCCAGCTGATCATTTTTAAATTCAGCGGTATCTAATGTTTATTGGCCATTCACACATCTTCCTTTGTTCAAGTCTTTCGTGCGTTCTTTTAAAGAATGGCGTTATTCTCTTACTATTGAGCGGTAGAAGTCTACCACTGGTTCTAGGTACAAGTTCTTTGTCAAGTGCAAGGGTTGGAAGCATTTCCTCCACAATGTGTCTTGAATTCTTTCCCCCAATTTTCTTAATTTGTTTAAATAATAAGAAGGCTCATTTTCCCAGTATCTCTTTATATTCTTATTTTGAAATTTGTAACAGCTCTATTGTGGCATAATTTACATTCCATAAAATTCACTTGCTTCAAGAGAACATTAATGGTAATTTTAATTTTTAATGCAGGAAGTGCTTTTAACTTATGAAGCCCAATTAATCATGTTTTTCTTTGATGGTTAAGTTCTGCTTTAAAGCTTTTTATCTTTCTATGTTTTCTTCTGCAAGTTTTGCAATGTTAGCTCTTGAATTCAAGGCTTTGAGCTAACTTCTGTTTGTCATGATGTTTTGTTTTAGGTAGGCTTTTTCAGTGGATGGGGTTAGGATACCTGTAACATGCAAAAATGCCTCCTGAGTTCATATTGTTCATAATTTAAGTTGATGCTATAGTTCTTTCTCATCTTAGCCTGCTCTGGTGTCTACTTCCTCCATATGAGGCAGCCTGATCTTCAAGGGCATCAGAAGGTCATAATTAAATCTTCCGTTGTTGTTCATTTGTATTATCTGTCACACACAGCAATCTTGTGCTAACGTTAACATGTCACTGGGCCAGGGCTGTAGCTCAGTTAGAGTGCTTGCCTAACATGCAGGAATCCCTGGGTTTAACCTCCAGCAACTATATAAACCTGGGTGTTGTGGCTCATACCTGTAATCCCAGCATTTTGAGATGGAGGTAGGAGAATCAGAAGTTTAAGATCAATCCTCAGTTACATATTGAGTTCAAGGCCAGCTTGAGCTATATTAGACCCTAGGTCTCAAAAAGTGATGATGATGGTGATGATGATGATGATGATAGCGGTGGTGGTGATGATCATAATCATAATAATACCAATTTTTATTTCTGAAAACAAATGATTTTTTTCCGAGACAGGGTATCACTATGTAGGCTGGACTCGAACTCAGGGTCCCCCTACCCCAGTCTTCCGAGTGTGGGGATTGTGGGTATGGGCATTACTCCTGGCTTACAAATGCTTTCCTGTCTGTCTCCCTCTCTTTCAGCTTTGGCTGCCTTCGTTGTAGCCATGTCTCCCTGCTGGTGCTTGCGGCCAGCACATCTCTCCTTGTGGACTCTCTTTGGCGCTCAGTCCCTGCGCCCCTTGCCGCTCCTTCCCTGTTGGATTCCTAGGAGGACCCTAGAATGGCAGTCGTGTTGGTAGCTTTCTTTATTTTCACACCCTCTCTTTCTGAAAACTAATTTTCTTGGGCATAAATTTCTTAGCTTGCATAAACCCAGAGCGATAGGACCAATCAATCTTGGACTGACACCTTCAAAACTGTGAGCTGATAAAAACCTTCTCTCTTTGTAAGTTTATTTATCTTGGATATTTGTCACAATAGAACAAAGCTGATTAGCTCAACCTTCTAATGCTATCATCTTAGGAGTTAGGATTTCAGTGTGTGAATTTGGAGGGAAAACAGGAATTCGGACAATAGCACACCTCTACACCAATGGAAAACCTTAAACCTTTCATGTCAAGAGTGTTTAGACTTCAGAACGAATCTGCACCAAAAGTTCCCAAGTCAGACTGTGCCAGGCCTTGTGTCCTGGGAGAAAAGGCCTCTCCTCATGGTTGGCCTTGTCTCAGTTCTGACAGGAGTGTCTCACACACAGGGAAGCTTTTGTCCTTCAGTTTACTCTGTCTCACACATGCATTGTTCCTGCACTTGCAGAAGCTGCTGGAAAGTAATCAAAGTAGAGTAACAATGGAACCATGGAGGGAGGGAGGGAGGGAGGGAGGGAGGGACAGACCAGGAAGAGAGGAAGAGGGGAAAATGAGGGGCGGGGACGGGGAGGAGGAGAGGACACCATGGAGGTATAAATAGAGAAGGCCAGAAATGTGGGGTGAGAGCTGACTCTGTCCTCTGACAGCTAAGGGGAGAGAAGAAGGCGGGGAGAGGAAGAGGAGGAAGAGGAAGGAGGGAAGGAGAGAGGGAAGAAGAGAGGGAAGGAAGGGAGGAAGGGAGGGAGGGATGGAGGGAAAGAGGGAGGGAAGGGAGGGAGACAGGGAGGGAGGGAGAGAGGGAGAGAAGGGAGGGCAGTGAGGAAGGAAAGAAACCCCATCTCAGACCTCTTCAACTTCTTTATACAATGGAAACTATATGCTTGTCAGTATAGCATTCCCAGCGCCGTGGAGTGACAGTGTTTGCTGCTGGGATTCTTGGCTCACCAGAAGGCTCACCTTGTTGAAAGTAGAATTCCTCATGGGAACGCAGTTGCATTTCTTGTTTTTAAAAGGTTCCCACACATACAAAAACAGAAACCAAACAAAACATGGCCTTCACATTCACCTCTGGGTCTGGTTTTAATTTTCTCCTTTGGTGCCCAAATCAGATTTGTGTTTCTAAGGAAGTTAATCAGTGGCGG
The DNA here is from genome assembly GCF_000622305.1 of Nannospalax galili. Classification (NCBI taxonomy): domain Eukaryota; kingdom Metazoa; phylum Chordata; class Mammalia; order Rodentia; family Spalacidae; genus Nannospalax; species Nannospalax galili. The sequence continues at coordinate 125,807 of NW_008346390.1, forward strand.
AGATGGAGTTGGAATTTTATACTGACTCTGACTTTCGTGTTTAATGCACGCCTCTCGAAGGCCTCTTATCTTCTGCTTTCAAGCAGCTGTTCTTATAATCTTCAATCTGCCCTGCAGTGAGACCTGACTTTATCCTGAAATGTGATAAGGGGGCCAGAGGGTCACCTTTCTTGCCCAGGAGAATGCTAAAACTTCACAAGAAAACATTTCTTATCTGATCTCTTGTTGGCAAGATTTACAGCCTCCCAGGAGGAGGAGAGGTCCTGAGAGTTCAGCATCCTGCTTAGCCTGCATTTAGGGAAGCACAGGTCTCCAAAATAGGATTAGTTATCAACCTGGGTCCTTTGGGTCGTTGGCTTCCCCAGAGTCCACTCAATCCAGCAGACATCTGTTCAGCTCCATCTGGGTGCCAGGCACCATGCTATGTTCCACTGAGTCAAGACAGGCCAGCTGGGGAGGAGGAAACCTGCATTTATCTCTCACCCTCCATGGGTTGGCACCGGGCTTCACATACAGGGCATCAGGGTGTCTTCATGGCAACTCCAGGATCACAGGTGATGAGACTGAAGTGCAGAAGACCTGCCGAGGTGTGAAGACACCTGGCCCAGGTCTGGCTGAGGCCGTGTCTCCTACCTAGGAAAGACCTGGTCTGGAGAAGCAGAAGCCTCAGCTCTAGTCCCAGCTGTCCATGACCATATACAAGCTGTAAGAGACCTCAACAGATCCCTGAGGGAGGCTGAACAGCCTAGTAGTCTCTGTATGAGGGAGGCAGGAAGACCCCTAGGGTTTGGTGGCCAGCCAGACTAGCCTAATAATGAGCCACAGACCAAATGAGAGACCTGTCACAAAAAACAGTGGCCCAGTTACTGAGAAATGGCACCCAAGGTTGACTTCTGGCACACACGCACACACACACGCACACACACACACGCACACACACACACACACACATCCATATGAACGCGTACACCTATCTACCTATCTGTCCTCATAGAGTTCTTGATACCATCCTATCTGTGCATTCCAATGTCTTCCTGCAGAGTGACTAAACAGACTCAGGGACTCTGGAGTTGGTCAGAAGCAATGAAGCCACGCGTAGTCATGACTTATCCCAAATCTTCTATCGGTTATATAACCTATGAAGTGCGTGTGGCAAAATGACACTCACATAAAAAGTTTCTTTGGTCAAGATACTACTCACCCAGTGGGTTCATTCAGTTATCGCCTCCTCCGGGAAGCTTGTCCTGAGACCTCCCACTCCCCAGATTGAGAGACAGCCAGTATGACCTGTCTGCTTTCCCACTTCCCAGACTGAGAGACTGCCAAAATGGGGCTTGCACAGCCTCAGGACCACCATCACAGCACCAGCATCGTGGTTACTGCTCCCAGCCCCCACGGAGCAGAGGTAAAAGGTCAAAAAGTGAAACGCTGGATCTGAGCAAGCACTAGGAAAGGGAAAGGCAAAGTCCCACTCGTTATGCAAGAGAGAGGCTGGAGAGGGCACTAAGGGGCGAAGAGAGGGCGTGGGCTATAGAAGGGGGTCCTTGGGGGCTCTAGGAGAAGAGGCTGGTCTGGGGGGCCTTCCAGGATCAGAGTCTTGGGGAAGGAGTGTGAACCCCACTCACAGTCAACATCTTTAACCCATCTCCAGGGATGTCATTTATTTTTCTGCAAGAGTGACTGCCTTGAGTAATGGCTTTGGGAAGGCCATGGGTGGGTGTGGTGGGAGCAGGTGCACTGTAAGCTCTCTGGATTCTTTTTCCACCATGAACTTGAGTGATCCAGCGTTTCAAGACCCAGAAAAGTTAGTGGCTAGCCCTTGGTCTGACACGGGGGATGGGGGCTTCCATCTGATTCTGGCAGCCTCGCCCCACAGCATGTGTGGAATGGGGGGGCATCAGAAAAAACATTGCCTGGTGCTCAGCTTGGCCTGCCCTGCAGCAACCCAACAGGCCAAGAGATAACCCACTGCTTCCAAAACATCCAGGCATGCACTCAATTTCCCTCTCCTGGGAAAACCTGCACCTCCTTCCACCTGCCCCTGGTCCCCAGTGTGGGCATTCCAGAGCAGGGGTCCCTTCTCCACCCTGTGCCTCTCACAATTTCTATGGTTTCCCAACTGGCCCTCCTCCCACACGGGATCACAGGGCAGAAGCCTGATCCCGAGATGGAGTACTTGCTGGCCCTGTAGCTGGTCTGGGGTAGGGTGGAGTGTCTCACAGATGAGAGAGTGTGTCCACTTTGGTCCTCTTCCCTGGTGCAGGACTGACAGGTTTCCATCCTTGCCCCTGCCAACTACAGTCTCACAACAAGAGGTATCTGACGAAGTGCAAAAGCTCTTGCTGCATCCTGGAGCAAGGCCTCTGGAGGCCCAATCCTGAATGTGGAGTCGACGGCCTCTTGCAGCCAACAAAACCTGTCCTTTCTCCCCCTAAGCTCCATCACAGCAAATCCCAGGTGGTGCTGGAGACTCCAAAGCAGGATTTCTAAAACTTTCTCTATTTGCAACCCCTTTTCACCTGAACCACCCTTACACAGCTCCAGGGATATATGAAAATAAAATAGATGTACAAATCAAACATTTGCTCATAATAAATCATAAAGAAATTTATTTTAAAGTAATTCTTTGGTACATATAATTTTAGTTTATTAAGGATGAAAGCAAATTTGCATACCAAAGAGATGGATGTGGTATTTTTGTATATTTAAATTTAGGGGGTGGGTCTTTTTGAGACAGGACCTTCCTATAGTCCCAGCTGACCTGGAACTCACTATGTAGACCAGGCTGGCCTTGAACTCATAGAGATCGGCCTGCCTCTGCCTCCCAAGTGCTAGGACTAAAGGCACATGCCACCACGCCCGGCAGATGTGTTATTTTTACATAAACAATGAAGTCTTGGCTGAATATTTGATACTGTGGGATAGAGAGCATCTTCACCGTTTTTCAGAGTTGATCGATATTTCGACTCTATAATCATCAGTGCCAAGAACTCCGCTTTGCATAAACTTGCATAAATATGTAGCCTAGAATGGCAAAAGGGTAATTAGGGTCATTTCGGAAATTGTTGGAAATTCTGTCTTAATCCCAAGCCAAATTTGTTCAACAAAGTTTTATGAAACTCACGGCAGTAACTCAAATGTCAATTTCTGAAATGAAGCATTCTAATAGAAGACAGTCCAACGATACACTGTTCTGCTCCATGCTGTAATTAAACCACTATTTTTCTAGAAGCGCAAGAGACTTTGTATGTGCGGTAAAAATCCTGATGTTCACAACATACAATAGTCTGGAATCTGAGCCGAGGTGTTTCACACTATTTTTCTTGCCATTGTGTGAGGATGTGCGCAGTGTGAAGTTCACCTGTTCTGTTCAAAAATAAACTTTTTTAAGGTCCACAGAAGCTAGAAGAGGCCATTGGATCCCCTGGAACTGGAGTTATGAGGCACCATGTGAGTGCTGGGAACTGAACCCAGGTTCTCTGCAAGAGCAGCCAGTGCTCCTAACCACTCAGGCATCTCTCCAGCCCCATGTCTTAGTTTCTTTTCCTGTTGCTTTGATAAAAAGAAATGGGAGAAAGGGTTTATTTTAGCCCACCGTTCAAGACAATCCATCATGGGGAGGGGGGGTCAAAGCAGCAGGAGCTTGAAGCAGTGGATCACAGCACATCCACCGTCAGGAAGCAAAGGGGATGACGGCGTCCCTGCTCAGCTCGCTCTCTCCTTTTCATTCAGCCCATGAAATGGTGACACCCACATTCAGCATGAGTCTTCCCACCTCAATTAACCCAGCTGAGAAAATCCAGAGGCCAGGCAAATCCAGATAGTTCTCCACTGAGACTCTTCCTAAACTGTATCAAGTTGACAATGAAAACCAACTGTCAGACTGGCCTTTGGACATGTCTGTGGGGGCATTTTCTCCATTGTTAACTGATGTAGGAAGGCTCAGCTCACTGTGGTGGTACCATCCCCGAAGCAGATAGGCCTGGATTGTATAAGAAAGGCAGCAAGCCAGTAAGCAGTGTTCTTCTGTGGTGTCTGCTTTGGGTTCTGCTCCAGGTTCCTGCCTTGAGCTCCTATCCCTTGATGATGGACTGTAACCTGTAAGCCAAATAAACTTTCTTCCCTCAGTCGGTTTTGATCAGTGTTTTATCATAGCAACGTAGGACCTCAGCTTTAGACTGGTCACATGGGACCACCTGTACCCCATGTCATCACAGTCACCATGCCAGAGAGCTGGGAGGCACCAGTGTCCCTGGCTTGGGCCATGTGTCCACTCTTCTGACTGCAAATGGCTTGTAGCTGCACTTCCCCAGAGCATGGAGGATGGGGCAGAAGATCTGATTCCAGGAACACCAAAATCTCAAGACCTGCAAACACAGTGGGTGGTTGTAGCATCTCCTCAGCTGAGGTAAAGTTGGGCAGGATACCTGAGTGGGCCATAACCTAGATGGCTTCCAATAACAGGGATTTATTCCTGTGTAGGTCAGGGTGCTAGATATCCACATCAAGTCATCATTGGGGCTCAACTCTCCTGAGGCACTTGTGGGGAATTAATTCCACATATTGGAAAGCCTCCTCAAGCAGCTGACAGTCCCCAGCTTATACACAGGACTCCACCACATGCTTCCCTCATCACATGTAGATATCAGGGATACTGGACTCAGAACCATGCCTCATTGCTTGTAATCACATCTTAGCTTGTTGTATCTGCGGTGATCCTGTGCCCAAATGTGGTCACATTCTGAGGAACTGGGTTAGGGCTGCAGTATTTCTTTACAGGGAATGTAGTGCAACCCCTAAAACCCACTAAGCAGTGGAGTCCGTCCTCAGACTCAGGTCTGATGACCCAGCCTCTCTTCTGCCGGAAACCAATGACAGTGACAGTCAGCATGTCAGGAGGTCACAGTGTTTAGAAAATTCCTTATATTCTTGTTATTTTAAAAAATCACAACAGTCCCACAAGCTAGGCATTAAGAACATTTTTTTTTTTTTTTTACTTAGGATCTCTCTATGTAACCTAGGCTGGCCTCAAATCCACAATCCTTCTGCCTCAGCCTCTTGAGTTCTGGGATTGCAGGTCTGTGCCACCATTCCTGGATTGAGCCTGTTTCATGGGTGGGAAAATTAAAGCAGGGAGATGGTCAGGCTCACGGTTACAGGAGCAGATGAGATCTGAGTTGCTATTCTTGATGTCCCGCTGAGTGTCTCCCTTTCCCTTCCACAGACATACCCTTGTGCCGGCAGTGGTTTGAGCAGACTTGGCAGGGAGGAAGACCCTGGAAATCCTTCCTAGAGGAAGGAACTTTCAGGGTCTACACGGTTAAGTCAGACTGAGTAGGGCAGAGACAGGAGTGGTAGTTCTGTCTGCCTAGTTCCCAATCCTTTTCTCACATGGATAAGAAAGGGTGGGGGCTATGTGGACTTAATCTCCAGGCCCCACTCCAGTAGACATGTATTTCAAAAGCTGCATTCCACTCATGAGTGGGGACATCCCAACAGGGGGCAGAAGTCCGAACAAAGGGGACCAGCTGAGCCAGACCCAGTGTCCTCCTTCCCACAGATCCAAAGCCAGCCTGCACCCCAGCCGGAACCAGAGCGCTGAGTGACGAGGCTTTGACTGCTGAAGGCCGCCCTAGATCCATCCTAATGCCTGAAGTAAAAGGCTCCCAGGGAGCAGATCCGGTTGCCATGGACCTGCTGTCTGCATCCAGCTCTCAGCTGTCACAGCCGACTATTGAATAATATTTGTATTTTTAGGCATGGGTCACAGAATCTTTTTTTCTACTGCCAGGCCCACCCCCTCACTGGAGCTCCAGAGAACAGGACTCTGAAATAAGTGCTTCAGTAAGAAGTGGGTAGGTGGTGTCTGTCTGGCCGGACACTGTGTCCTGGGATGAGAGGACCTCATCAGAGAACTGGGGGTCTCTTTGATTTCTTGCAAAGCATAGTCACTGCAGCCGGTGCTAGCCCACATGGGTGTGGGCACAGTCGTGCCCATGTGGCAAAGTTGGCACTGAAGGAGGGAGGATGTGCATGTTGACCAGGCTGCAGTGGGTGGGGGTGGACATGGTGATGGTAACAGGGAGCAGGTGACCATCCAGGCAAGTTGCCAGAACAAGTAAGAATCATGGGATGCCCACAGGTGAGCTGCTTGCATGAAGTGTAGTCAGGAATGAGCTCCGAGAGTTCTTGTCAAGGAGAGGTTCCGAAATGGAGTGTCCGTATTAGGGGCCAGCAGCCTAGAGCAGAGCTCTTCAACCGAGCAGTCTTAGTCTTCAGGAATGGCTGGTTCCTTGCCCTGGGTGACTCTCCTCTACATTATTGGACATTTAACAGCATCCTTGGACTTCACCCACTGGATGCCAGCAACACTCCCTACCCAGCCTTGATAACTGAAAATAGCTCCAGGCAGTGACAGATGCTGCCAGGACAGAGAGGCAAAACCATCCCCTATTGAATCTTAGAAAGCTCTGGAGGCTGGCTAGTTTGGGGGTTTGGGGGAAGACTACAGTGCTGGAGAATAGTGGCCCAATCCATGGAACAGAGGGCAGACCCTCAGTTTGCCCCTTGTGCTTTGGTAGGGTCTTAAGGGGGAACAAGTGCAGAGTGGCTCAGGCTCCTGTTCCCCCAGAGAGCACTCAGGAAAGCATGGCAGACAAGGGGAGCGGCTGGAAGAGGTTGGAAGTCTGGCTTAGAAAGGGCAGATACCAAGGCAGCCTTGGTTTCCCCATCCATGCAATGGGAATAACACAGTGGCTTCCTCGCAGGGGTCTGTGGGGTTGCCGGTCATTTCTGTGTCTGGTGCAACAGTGCAGTGACAACCAGCTACTACCGGTTCAGTGGATTTTGTTTCTTCTGGTCACCATCTCAGTGGCTGTTTTTCTGTCCACATGTCTCAAAATGTTCCCTTGTCCCCCTGTGCTCCAACCACCCCAGGAAACGGCAGATGTCTCACTAGCTGAGCCGGTGCACATTTCCACCCTGCTGAAGAAACAACCGTGGAGTCTGTCCCAAGGTTCTGTCAATGTTGTCTTTAAAGTGTTTGAGCAGAGAGCGAACCTGTCACCTTGAAACAGCAGATCCCAGAGGCGTGTCTCCCAGGAGGCCATGAAGAGCTAAGTGCCACAGAACTTTGTCAAGAGGTGTTTTGATACCTCTGGTCAGTTGTGAGCAAGAGAACAGTCTGGAGATAAAACATCTGGGCTGGACCAGGGTGCCAGGCAGCCTCCCACGGGACAGGATGCAGAGGTATGTGTGAAGCACAGTGCCTGCACATGTCTGGGGTTGGGTTCCCAAGAGGGAGAAATCTCAGCACAGAAGCATCGGTAATGGGAAGTAGGGGTAACAGCTACCCCAGATGTGCTGCTTAGAGATCTCAGTGATTAGTATTGATTGTCAACATGGGAGAACACCCAGGAGACAAGCCTCTGGGTGTACCTGTGAGAAATTCTCTAGATTAGCTTCTGGGCTTGTCAGTGAGGGAGTTTCTAGAGGTTCATTAAGATGGGAAGACCTATCCATGAGAGTGACACGGGCTCGGGTCTAGGACCAAAAAAAAAGAAGCTGAGTAACAGCATCTATCTCTCTCTGTTCCCTGACTGTGGATGCAAAGTGACCAGAGTCCCAGGCTCTTGCCAATGTGACTTCCCTGCCATGATGGACTGCATTCTCAGTGAGTCAACATAAACCTTTCCTTATTTAAGCTGCTCTGACAGGTATTTTGTCCAAGAATTTATTCCAGTAACACAGAAGGAAACTAATACAGGCACAGATGAACAGTCAGTGACTCTAGGACAGCATATGGCTGTCCTCTCCTCCCCCGCCCGCCGCCCCCCTGATGGCAGGGAGGTGAGATATTCAATGCCTGAGCCACCACCAATGGCTCTTTCCATGTTCTGGAAGCCCCACGATGGTGGGGGATGATGTGAAAGAGCTCCTGTGGAGCACACGGTGGGAAGCCAGCCTTAGAGGTGGGGCATGAGCAGCTGGCTTCATGGAGAAGACTTGAGACTTGTGGCCAAGTGAGTGCTTATTTTACACTTGCCTCGTATTGAATCTGGACTTGAACTTGATGTGTGAAGGATAGTCACTGTGGTCAATTAAATATTTATGCTCTTATTTACTAACAAGTTCCATTTTAACAGAGCAAGCCAACTTCATCCATCCCCTGCCGTGTCTCACTTCTGCCTGGAGCAGAGTCAGCCCCTCAGGTCACCAGGGGCTGCTCCTAGAAAGCCAGGCAGAGAAGCAACAGTATAGACCCAGACCTCACCCATGGCAGGCCCAGTGAGGCCACTGACAGAGACAGGAGGGCTTGACCTCTGTCTCTTGCAGCCCTGGACTTCAAGTTCTGCCTCCCCTTCAAACTAGCAAATGTAGCTTCTGAGAGCCTCACTTTCCTCATATATAAAATGGGCGGGAGGGGCTGTCTCATGTAAGGCTGTGAAGCTGAGCCAGACCAGCAGTCACAGTCCTGGCCATGAGGCACACAAGGATCGAGAGAGGTGGTTAAACTACAAGTGCTCAGTTCCCTCCTCAGGCCAGGTAAAGCAAACTTGATGCTTGGAGACATCTCACAAGCCTCTACTCGATTCTTAACCAGGCATTCTAGGAAGTAAGAGCTCTGTTGTTGCGAATAGAGCAGCAATGAATATGGATGTGTAAGTATCTCAGCAGGAAGATACAGAGTCCTTTGGGATGCCCAGTGGCTGGGTCATATGGTAGTGCTATGTGAACAGGTAACTGGAGGACGGTAAGGTGGTGCGTATATACGCAATGGAATTTTATTCATCTGTGATGAAAAATGAAATTGTAAGGTTGGCAGGAAAACAGATGAAAAGTGTCATGTTAAGTGAGGTGACCCAGACTCAGGAAGACGAAGTCACACTTTCCCATAGGCAGATCCTAGCTTACAATGGTTAACTGTGTCTATTGAAGTCCCAGTGAGGGTGTGTAGGCTATGAAACTTAGAAAGAACCAGGAGAAGAGGAGAGGAAGTGTTAGGAAGGGGGAGGCAGTAGGGCACACTAGCCGTGAAGACAGAAAGGAAGTGGGTGGAAAGGAGGTGGGTAGAGGAGTACAGGTGAGGCCCAGGGGGTGGGGGCAAGGGCAGGAGAATCAACAAAACACATTTTGTTTGAAACTTCCATAGGGAAACTCAATAACGTCTGCTAATTAAAAAATAGAAGGGGATTACTAGGAAAGAGGAGTGGGGAGGCTGCTTGGCAGTACTATGACCAAAGTACATTATGTACATGTACGAAAGGGTCACAATGAAACATATATATATAGAGAGAGAAAGACAATGAAACCTATATTGGTCTTTTTGAGACAGGGTCTCCCTGTAACCCCAGCTGGCCTAGAACTCACTATGTAAACCAGGCTGGCCTTGAACTCACAGAGATCCACCTGCCCATGCCTCTGGAGTGCTGGGATTAAAGGCATGCACCACCACACCCAGCAAAACCTACTATTTTATTATTAGCATACACTAATAAAAAGTTTTTGTTTAAAGGAGAAAAACATGTCCATAAAGGACTTTGTACTAAGCCCAGCACATCATAACCTTTAACACATGCCATTGGTGATTGTTATTCTAATTACTGCAACAAAAATGGCATAGTAGCTTTAAATGGCACTGTTTAGGTTAACTAGCTCATCCATGGTTGTCAGTGATTTGGGCTGGGTACAACTGGACAGGTCTTTGGGTTACTCACAGGTCTGCTGTCAACTAGGACACCATTTTAGTTTGTTTTTCCATTGCTGTGACAAAACACTCTGACCAATACCAACTTGGGGAGGAAAGGGTTTATTCGGCTTACATCTCCTGGGTTACAGTTCATCAGGGAGCCCAAGGTAGGAACTCAAGGCAGGAACCTGGAGGCAGGAGCTGAAGCACAGGCCATGGAGGAATGCTGCTTACTGGCTTGCTCCTCTGGCCCGTGCTCTGTCTGCCTTCTTTTTTTTTGTTTTTTGTTTTGGTCTTTTTGAGACAGGGTCTTCCTGTAGCCCCAGCCGTCCTGGAACTCACTATGTAGACCAGGCTGGCCATGAACTCACAGAGATCTGCCTGCCTCTGCCTCCCAAGTGCTGGGATTAAAGGCGTGCACCACCACATCTGGCTTCTGTCTGCTTTCTTATACAATACAAAACAACCTGCCCAGGGGTGGCACCACTCACAATGGGCTTGCCCTTCCACATCACTCAATAACCAAGAAAATACCCCACAGACATGGCCACAGGCCAGTCCAATAGAGGAAATTCCCCAGCTGAGGCTCCCTCAACCCAGATGTGTCAAATTAGCAACTAAAGCTATCCAGCATAGACAGTATAACACATTTTCATCTATTAGATTATGTCCTGTGCACCATGGCCTTCCAGGTGATGGGTTGACTTTTGATTGCTGCTATAACTACCACATACCTGGTGGCTTAAAAAAATCACACAGCTTTCTTATCTTACAGTTGCAGAAATGAAAAGTCCAAACATGAGGCTAAAGCCAGGTGTGAGCAGGGTATATGCCTTCTGAAGGACTGGGAGGCACTGAGTTCCTTGATATTTTTAGCTTCTAGAGATCATGTACATTCCTTGGCTTGTGACCACCTTGCAGTGATGGGGGTCATGAGAATGATGGCTATGTTCATACTTGCAGGAATGATAGGTGGGTTAGCAGATAGATGGGTAGACAAATGGATGAGTGAGTTGGTAAACAGACAAATGAGTGGGTTGGTAAATGGAGAGATGAATGGATGGATGGATGGACTAGTGGATTGATGAATGAGTAGACAAATGGTGGATGGATGAGTGGGTAAGCTGGTAGATGGACAAATGGGTGAGTTAGTGGATGGATGGATGAATGGATGGGCTGGTGGTGGATGAATAGGATGGACTGGTGGGTGGTTGAATAGATTGATGTATAGCTGGATGGATGAGTGGATTGGTTGGCAGATGTATGCATGAATGGGTTGATGAATAGATGAATGAATGGGCTGGTGGGTAGATGAATAGATGGATGTATAGCTGGATGGATGAGTGGATTGGTTGGTAGATGTATGAATGAATGGGTTGATGAATAGATGAATGAATGGGTAGATAGATGCATGAATGAATGGGTTGGTGTATGGATGCATGAATGAATGAGTTCGTAGTTTAGATGGATGAATGAATGGGTGGGTTGGTAGGTAGATGGGTAGATGTAGAGATGGATGGATGAATGGTGGGTTAGTAAATGGATGCATGGATGGATGAGTTGATAGGTAGATGACTAAATGGGCATATGGATGAATGGGTGGGTCATTGAATAGATGAATGGGTGAGTTGGCAGATAGATGAGTGGGTGGATATAGATGGATACTCAGAAAGTCTTCTGTCTTCTTTCAGTTTTTATCTCCAGGGCTGAGACAATTGCAAAGTATTTTTCCTATCCCACTCCTCGAGCTGTCATCTCCCACCTCCATCAGCCTCAAAATGCTTCCCACTCAGCTTCATGGTGAGAGCCTGTTCTCCTTTCAAACTCCCACAGAACTGGTTGGCTCCAGTTAGGAGAAAACAAGCCCGTCGCTTAATCACCAATGACGTCAGTCAGGGGCCCTTTAACAAAGAGATTTGTTCTGCTTTTATTTGTTGGTACAATGAGGAACATGAAACATTGAACAGCACCCTAATGGGGAACAGATGGGAGGGACACTGGCTTGCAGAGCCTCTCCATCTCTCCCACCTTCAGCAACAGCCCAAATCAGAGGCCCTTTAGGACAATTGATGGGGTGGACAGTGGCCCGAGGGCTGCCCTTCCAGCCCAGTAACACCTGCTGGGTTATTCCCTGCAGTGGATGGAGCTGCAATCCTTGGGCACACTGGAAATGCCACAGTGACTCTGGTGTAAAACTGGGGTCAAGTCCTCCAAAGCTTTAGGCATTTATCCTTGTTTTTCTTTTTCCACTGAGTACTGATCATGTCATGAGATTTCTACCTACAAAACCTTTGAAAATCAGAAAGGATGAAGTTTTGATTTGTGGATGTGCTGTGTAACTTTGGGCAGATTAGTAATGTCTCTGAGCATGACTTTTCAACTGCAGAGGAGAAGAGTCAAGGGGAAGACTCACTGCAAAGTCTGAGTGAGATTATGTCTGTCAGATCCTGACAGATACCTAGCAGGTGTTTAGACTACCCTTTGGCTATGTGGGAGAAGGACCAAGCTTGGGTCTACTGAGAGACAGACATCATAGGCACATGACATGTGCATCCCGGGATTTTAGAATTTTTTATCTGAAAGGAATCTTTTGGATTATTTCAACTAGACCTTGCAAAATGGCGGTATAAGGGTCCCATCCAATCTGGAGACACGCGTGCTCAGATTTCATGAGTTCTTTTAAAGTATTTAACTATGTTACTACAGGCTGGGGTGATTGCTCTGCAGGAAAAAGTGCTTGCCACGCAAGCCTGATGACCCGAATTCCATCTTTGGAACCCACAAACAGAGCTGGATGGAGTGGCATGAATCTGTAATACCAAACTCCTATAGGGAGAGGAAGATGGAGAGAGGAGGATCATGGGCCACCTAGCATGGAGCACTCAATGTAGAAACGTGTGATGTTCTGCTTCCAAAACAAGGAGGAAGGTGAGAACTGACTCCTGAACATTGTCCTCTGACTCCTACACACACTGTGGCACATGCACACCCATAATCACACACATAAATAAATGACTAAATAAATAAATAACTACTACTCTGTAGTCCATGCTAGCCTGGAACTTGTGACCATAAGATCTCTGACAATCATGGCAAGCAAGAGTCAGGTGCAGCCCTGTGCAGCACTATCACTATGGGTAGAAGTGTCCAGTGGTTATTGATGCTGCGTTATCATTTAAGGAAGACTGGTACACATTACCATGAAGTTCAGGGCTCCATTCCCCATGTCCCCAGTTCCAGGACATATTCATGTTTAGGGGGCTTTGTTTGTTTGTTTTGGTGTTTTTGAGTCAGGGTCTCTCTGTAGCTCCAGCTGGCCTGGAACTTGCTATGTAGAACAGGCTGGCCTTGAACTCACAGAGATCCACCTGCCTCTGCCTCCCAAGTGCTGGGATTAAAGGTGTGTAGCATGCCAAGAAGACTCAGTAGGAAAAGAATAATCTTTTCAATGAATAGTGCTAGAAAACTGGACAGGCTTGTGCAACAGAGCGTTATCCGAAACAATGAAATTGGAGCTGAGGCTAGAACTCTCATTGTTACATCCTCGCCTAGCATGTGTGAGGCCCTGGGTTTAGCACATATGCCCCTCCAAAACTGTTCTAAAAAGTGAAAATGGAGGCTGGAGAGATGGCTCAGCAGTTAAAAGCTGCTTTTGCAGTGGATCCAGCACCTACATGGTGGCTAATCAGCAACTCCAGTTCCAGGGGAACCGATGCCCTCTTCTGGCTTCTGTGGGCCTTGCACACACACTGGTGCACTTACGTACCTGCAGACAAAATATTCATACACATAAAAATAAATAAATAAAATTTTAAAGTAAAAATAATGTAGTTTGTTATGAGCTGGGCAAGGTGACTCACACCTTTAATCCCAGCACTTGGGAAACAGAGGCAGGCCTATCTGTGAAAGATGGAAACCAGCCTAGTCTACATAGCAAGTTCCAGGCTAGCTGTGGCTACAGGGAGACCCTGTCTCAAAAAGACCAAAAAAAAATGTAGCTTCTTAGAAATGTTTTGTGTCTTGCTTCTGCCACTGGTCATGGTGGAACGCGCCTTCCAGCAAGAACAGAATGAATGGTAAGAAGCTGTTTCATTCTTCCTTTTTCATAGCCTAGCACAGTCTACACTGGACCCCAGAGTTCTGCCTGTGGCTGATCAAAGGTCTGCTCTGACTGTACTGAGCTCCTGATTTCTGCAGAATGCCTGCTAGCTCCTCTCCCATGGTTCAGAATGATCATCAAATCATATACAATTTCTGGAACAGACAGCAATGATCCTAACTTAATTTTCTGGCTTCTGAAGAATTGACTTAATCAGACCCTGCATTGAAGTGGGGTCTGCCAGGAATGTGCCCCCAGACCCAGACACGATGGCTGACTGAGACACATGCACATATCTATGCATTCCTCTTCAGGCTATGGTGTGGCTATGAACCTGTGTGTGGTTTGCCTGCATGACGATTATGTGTCATAAGTGCCAGTCTCTATCTTTATGTATCTTCATAGTGTCTGTGTATGGTATGTAGAATGTCTTTATGTGTGCCGTATGTGTGCATTTGTGTGGTGGGAGGATGTTCATGCATGCGGGTGTGTGTATATGCACATGCATGTGCAAGCATGTGTTTATGTCTGTGATTTGTACCTGTGTATGATATGTGCATATCTGTACTTGTGATGAATACCTTTGTGTGTGATGTGGTGGGTGTATGACACAGCATGTGCCTATGGTGTGTGTCTGTGTCTATGAGTATCTCTGTACAAGGTGTGTGTGTCTCTGTGTGTAGTCTGTGTACATGCATGCAGGTGTGTGTGGTGTGCAAGTGTTTATGGTGCATAGCCCGTGTGTCTGTCAGTGAACATGCATGCCTGTATGGGTTCTTCTTCATACACTGACATGAAACTTGGTGGTAGGCTTAGCTGCAGAGCTTCTGGGTACTGCCTGGCATAGTGTTCATGCCAAATGACCCTCCTAGTGGTGAGACATATTGAGGGTTTGAAAAGGATTGGCATCACCAATTTTATTATTACTTTTATTATTATTCCTGACATACAATAGGAGCTCAGTAATATTTACCTATTTTATTATCTCTCCCTCCCTCCC
>NW_008346390.1:140612-148236 GCF_000622305.1 Nannospalax galili
TCTTCCTCCCTCCAGGATCAAATCTAGGATACCGCCCTGTACTAGGCAAGCACTGCACAGTCATCCCCATCTGTGAGCCCTCTGTGAACACTTAACAACAGTTACCCATGTTGGAGGGCTCTTGACAGGTGAACGAGCAATTTGGCTGTGTGCATCCCAGTCAGCCTCTTTCTCCATCCATCCAGTCCTTGCTCATGAACAAAGTGGCATGGTGGTAGGGTGGTGGCAGTCAGTCTCCTGGTTTAGTACACAGGCTTCAGGACATTAAGTTCAGGTAGAAATTGGCAGAACACGGCAATGCACACAGTTCTGGGGAGACCTTTGGTGGTCACCCTGTCCATGTGGGAGGTACACGCACCCAGGGACTCTTCTGCTGCTGGCTGTGTTTGGAAGTGTTGATATGGAAATATGAGGTCCGTGGATACTGAGCTCCCCCAGGTGTGGACCTGGGGATGCTGTGGGCTTACTTGCCCCATCATTGCCCTTGAACACCTTGCACAGTGTTGTATAATACAGAAAAGATAAAGCAAGGTTGCCATTTCATTTCGTCCTTTGCCTGAAAGTTCTGGATATGATGCGTGACACTCAGGATGGACAAGAAGAATCTGAGGAGAGAGCCCACTAGGGGGCACCGGTGAGCTGCTGTGAGTGAACTGGGGACAGCTTGGACCAGGGGCAGGGTTGTAAGGGTTGAGGAGATGCTTCTAGACTCAGCAGGGACCTACTCTACTCCTACAACTGTTCTGTGAACCACCTACTTACCTGTCACAAACTCATTTCTCCCAAAGCCAGTCAGACTGGGCTCTGTTGTCTATAACTAAACTCTGATTGATTCTAGAATCTTCCCTCAACCAGTCTCCTCAAGACACTTGGAAGTCTATGACCGAGACTCCAGGCTTACTGTGTAGTTGCGGGGCTTTGATGATGACTGACAGGAGACACTGCTTCAAATCTGCCTGGCAGGAGTGAAAGGCTGTGGTGCCAGGGCTCAGCAACTGGCTCCTTGCTCCTGATTACCACGTGCCTGGCATGGTGTGAGCTTTTTCCATATTGAGCTCATCCTTACCCAAGGTCAAATACCTTGGAGATGCATGAGCCACATGCTCACCAGACTGATATAAACCTGATCGAATTCACCATCATTTTAAAGAGTAAATTAAAAGCAAAAGAAAGCCCATAAAAACCAATTTTCAAATAAATTCTGGAGTAATTTTAGAAAGCCTGCAAAAAATAGCACCAAATTCCCACCACCTTCGCCTAGCCTCCACCAACCTCTACATACCACAGGCGTTTGTCAAAGCCAAGAGGGCATTAACACCAGTGCAGTCGTGTTAAGGAAACTCCAGACTTCGTGTTTCATTGGCCCGCATCTAATGGCCTCTTACCGTTCCAGGATGTAATCCAGAGCACCACATTGCACTTAGAGTCTTTGTTTAAACTTTTCTTCTTGTTACCCCGTCACCCCCTTCCAAAGGAAAAGCACTTCAATCACTTGCACATGCTCAAAGCTGGGAAACACACGCGCAGGCAATGTGAGCCAAGCTAGGACTCAAAACGATTTCCCTGCACACTCTTTGGTGGAGGAGCCCTCTAGGTCAAATTGGTAGCAGAAGGCCACAGAGAAGACCAAGACAGGGCAGGGGCAGGACCTGAGCCAGACAGCAATTGCCATGCATTCCGGTCCCGGAAGTCCCCAGTGAGACAGAGCCACGCTAGGGATGCCTGATCAAGGGAGGCAGAAGTGGAGAACGTGCCCCAAGGCAGCCAGGGTGACAGGAGAGGCCCAGGCCAAGGAGCTGGATAATGCTCTGGCCCAAGGGGTTCCAGTAGATGAGGCTCCAGAGTAAACCTGCCACTGTTGGGTCTGGAAGCTACAGATAAAAACAGAGGGAATTATTTCACTCCTGGCTGTGAAAAAAAAAAATTACACGGTCATAAAAATGAACAAATCACCCAGCCAGGCACATGAGCACTCTGGGTAGATTCAGAAAGTGTGTGTGTGTGTGTGTGTGTGTGTGTGTGTTTAATGTCACTTTTACAGCAAGTTGAGCACCTGAAAGGTATTACATTGAAAGGGAAGTGGCTGGGTCCAGCTTTCTTACTCAAACAGTGTTTTAACACTGAAGTTCCTAACTCAGGGTTGGATGGTTCCATTTTGCAAAAACAAACACAGTGTTTCGCTAATAGAAGTGACCTCAACTGTTGCATCTACGGATGAAGCTGCTTAAGAGAATACAACCAATTCCACACAGACCTACAGGGTGGAAGACCCCACGGGACATAGTTCTATCTTCCGAGAACATGCTTGATTATTATTGTTGTTGACAGCTAGTTAGAAGGTGAGGAGCCTCCTTATTCAAGCCACGAGCTCTCTAGAGTCCTTCTAAGGGGGTACTGGTGCTTTGGTGGATTCTTTCCTTCCAGGTGTAAATTCCTTGTTATAGGTGTTGTGACTAGAAAGTTCCACTGCTTGTGCAGTATCTATAACGTCTTCATTTCGAAAGCTTGATCTTTTTTATATAAATATTTTATTTACTATTTTTATGTGTATTAATGTATTGCCTGCACATAAGTAAGTACACCTGTGTTGTGCAATCCTCGGAGGTCAGAAGAGGGTTTCGGATTCCCCTGGAACTGGAGTTAAGGACATTTTGTAGCCTCCACCCAGGTCCTCTGCAAGAGCAGTCAGTGCTCTTAACAGCTGAGCCATCTCTCCAGCCCCCTCTAATGCTTGATCTTAAACAAGGCCAACCTGAGGAGACGCCAGCCTCCCTCCCTGGTGGGACAGATCCTCATCCATTCCTTGTTCTTGTCTTTGGAATTGCTGGCCAAGCTCACCACTCAGGGTTGATCCGCATGGTGTTAACACCAGTGTCTGCACCACTGTACTGATGCGGATTCCAGAAAGGTCAGTCTTCCCCTCATGTATCATGGAAACTGCTTGAATCAGCACAGAGGCTAAAACTTTCTGTTTCTTTGGCTGGCTGCCTACTGAGTGAGGACTGCAAGTGTAATATTCTCCCCTCTTCCACACAGACGGAGGAGTCATCAGGGCCTACAGGAATAATACTCACCCATCTCCATGGAGACTGGAGGGTGGGAGAGGCAAGATTTCTCAGAAACTAGACGTGGGAAAACCTTAGGGAGAGTTTGACATGGATGGTTAAAGCAAGGCTCAGCACTTAAGTGCACTAACTGCTCTTCAGAGGGCCGAAGTTTGGTTCCCAGCACCCACATGGCAGTTCATAACCATCTGTAAATCCAGTTCAGGAGATCCGATGCTCTCCTCTGGGCTCTGCAGGCATTGCATATGTGGGTGCACTTACATGCATGCAGGCAAAACATTCATACACATAAAAATAAGAATATTTTATAAAACTCATGCAGAAAGAGTTGTTTTAAATTAAAAACAATTCTCTTGGGGAAAGAAATGATGGAAGAGGCAAAGCCTTGGTCAGCAAAGATTCTGGGCAGAAATGCTCCTCTTTCTGGGAAACCAAAGCTGTCCTTGAGGGCAGGCCGTCGTCTGGTAATCTGTGGCAAGTCCTGGTCACAGGCTGGTTTCTCAGACTTCAGTTCACCATGAGCAGCGTGGCATGCCCTGCTTCTTAGAGCCGAGAAACACACAGGCTATGTGAGCCGGCTGCAGCATCTCAACAGCTCAGAGCAATTTGCCTGGCAGAATCCCTTCACTTGTACTACATCTGCACATGTGTACACATGTACATACACACATGCTCACACACATGTGCCATGTTACCATTCAGTTCACATTGCATGAGCCAAACCAGTTCATCCTTCTCCGATTCTTCCTTACAGCTTAAAAAACACTATGGGCAGAAAAGGCCAATCCCCAGGGCTCTGGGTCACGGGGTCGGGGAGGAAATGGCTGCAAGGCCCAGTTTATCTTGCCAGAACCACATGTGTTGGGGACTCTCTCTCCTCAGTTGTCTTTAAGCATTCTCAAAGTCTACCTGCCTATCCCAGTAACCGGACAGTAATGGAGCAGGCCTAGAGGATGCTGGGGAGCTACTGATATCCATGCTGGCTTCTGTATTGTGGTGACCTTGGGTTCCTCCTCTGCACATGAGGACTAACCCCAAGGCAGGTAAACATGGAGACGTTGGTAGTCTGGGACCCCCATTTGATTTGGGATTATGTACATAGCACATCTTGTAGTAATGCCCTTGGCAGCCTTGCTTCTTTACCCTCACATACTGTGTGTGGACACCCTTCTCCAAACAATGCACATAGCAGCCTCAGGATCACCTGCACCAGCTCTGAACAATGATGTAAGATTTCCCATCCCTGGTAACAATCAAATTTAGACATTTTCTATTCAATGGGTATGACAGTTTCTTCATACCCATATCTAGGTATGAAGACTAGAAGGACTGAATCAACCCGAACCGGTTTTGGATGTATATGCAGTAGACTGTGTCTTCTAGAAAACATAGTAAGAATCCCGTTTACCATCTTATACCCATCCATATATATATTATAATATATGATTAAAATCAGATGCATTATGGGAAGGGACATACACAGTAGGAAAAATGAATATATAACCCAATCTATCAATCAGTGTAATAGAGAACCACTCAAACTATACCCCTTAGTAACCAGCTTCTCCTCCTCTTGAATCTCATAAAAGTGAGCCCTGAATAATTAATTACCCAGGCCATTGATTAGCCTCACTCATGTGGCCCGCTGTCCGTCTTTTTGTTGTATTGTTTCTTTTTTGTATATTTTAACTGAATTTTTCTTTTTCCCATACAAAATATCTGAATCATCTTTATACCCCTTCCCCTGTCTGCACCCTCCCACATCCCCCTACTGAATTTCATGCATTCTAACATTTATGATAAAGGCCTATTGAGTCAAGTTTGTGTCCCGAAACATCTCTCAGTGCGAGTTCATCCACTAAGGTCTAGTCAGCCTATCTAGAGTCCCTCCCTTAAAGAAGATCAGCTCTCCCTGAGGTCCAGTCAGCCTATCTAGAGTCCCTCCCTTTAAGAAGGCCAGTCTTCCTCACCCAGCAGTAATCAGCTGTCAATAGCTCTTTGGCTAAGGTTGAGGCCTGCTCCCCATTTCCCCAGTTCTATGTTGGGTTTTTGCCTGCTTGAGTTTGGATGGGTCCTGTGCATTGTGCATTGTGCATTGAGTTTGGATAGGTCCTGTGCATTGTGCATTGTGCATTGTGCATTGAGTTTGGATGGGTCCTGTGCATTGTGCATTGTGCATTGAGTTTGGATGGGTCCTGTGCATTGTGCAAGCTGCCACCATTGCTGTAGGTTCATATGAGCAAGGTTGCAGGAGCCTGCAGGACTCTGTTTCCATATGGTCATGCACCTCTTCCCCTGGTTCTTACAGTCTTTCTGCCCCCTCTTCCGCAATGGTCCTGAGCCCTGGGTAGGTGGAGTTTAATATAGGAATCCGGTTCAAGGACCCACACTCTGCAGACTCTTATTCTCTACGCTTTGGCTATTCGTGGCCTTTTGTGTTCCTGGCCCTCTGTTGCATGAGGGAGCTTCACTGATGAGAGTTGAGGGATGCATTAGTGCTCTCTGTACCCCTCGTTCCACTATGTTCCGTGAGCCTTAGGTGTAGATGTGTCACTTAGGGCTGGGCATCTCACAGATACTTATTCTCTGAGTGTAACCACTGCTGTTGTCTGTCATTTTTGACAGTGTTCCCTATGTGATCTGTACCAAGAAAAAGAACCCCCAACTCACACAGTATCTCATAGACCAAAATAGAGACTTTTATTTCCAACATAAAGCAGATACATTTTAGAAAACATGAAACAACAATGAAAATGCCAAGCCATCTTTAGGACACCGACACTTCTGGTGTGAACAGACAGACAGGAACTTCCATGTACCTTAACACAGCACTGAGCAGGCATGAAAGGCCCATCTGTCCCTTCTCCCAGAGCCGGGAGGCAGAGGAGGCCCTGTCAGCTCTAAACTCATTATGAACTAGAAAACACACACATGTTCCAAGACAGTCATTTGGCTTTAGTAGGGCCGGCCTTCCCAGAAATCAAACTTACCACAAATGGATATTTTATAATCACAGAGATTGTGACAAGAGGATATGGTCCCTTAGAACACTGTTTACACAGGGAACACTTTAAACAATGGATTGGATTGCTCTGGATACTGGAAAACACTTATGTAATACCTACCTACATATATACACACACACACATATACATACAAACACACAGATACACACAGACACACACACACATACCATGTCACCCTCTGGGTCACATGGCATGAGCCACAGTGTTTCAGCCACACAAACTGATCATCATTGGGGTCAGCAGGGAACGGGGTAAGTTTGCTTAGGGTGGTGATGGAGACACGGGGATGATGCCCAAGCCTGGTCTTCCGAGATGGGAAAAGACACTGGTCCCTGCACCCTTCCTTAGGAAGACAAGATAAGCAGCCCATCAGGGCAGGTGCTTTGGAAAGTGGGGGGAGAGACAGAGAGACAGAAAGACAGAAAGGTAGAGTCACACACACACACACACACACACACACACACACACACACACACACGCACGTACGCTAAACCCTCCTCCACAAGCAGGCCTCTTGCTCTCCTGAGACAAAAAAGACAGCATCTCTTCCAAATCAGCCTGAGGAACTCTCCAGATGACAGTCACCCCAGATGCCAGAAGGTCTTCCCCTCATGTGGAGGTCAAAGGTCAAACTAGCTGCCCAGAAGAGTGTAGAGCTGTTCTGGTCCAGTGTGGTCTTCCTGAGTTCCCATAGACACAGGATGGGGTCTCTGTCATCCTCAACCCAGGGCTGGAAGGGCAGCTGCTCAGCTGTGCGTCTGTGTGGAAATGTGTGTGTAGTGCACACACAACATACACACATGCAGATACACCGACATGCACACATACCCACACATACATATACATGCACATATGCACACATGTACATGTGTGTACACACATACACACATGTGCGTGTATGCACACATTCCTTTCTTACCTACCTCCTTCTCCCCAGTAAAACCCCAAGACCTTGCCTAGCCACTGTGTCTCTGCTTCCTCCAGGACGGAGCTGGAGCCACACAGGCAGTGATCTCACGGAGGAGCTTCCATCCTTAGCCTGCCCCGGAAACATGCACACATACCCACACATGCACATACATATACATGCACATATGCACACATGTACATGTGTGTACACACATACACACATGTGCGTGTATGCACACATTCCTTTCTTACCTACCTCCTTCTCCCCAGTAAAACCCCAAGACCTTGCCTAGCCACTGTGTCTCTGCTTCCTCCAGGACGGAGCTGGAGCCACACAGGCAGTGATCTCACGGAGGAGCTTCCATCCTTAGCCTGCCCCGGACAATGGTGGTCTGTGTCTGTCCACCCTTCCTCTGCCCCTGATGCTCTACCCTGGTGCTGCCAGCTCCCAATGGTGATGGGGGTCAAAGAGCTTGCTGGCAGAATGGACATGGGAGGGAAGCCCTGCAGCCCCTGCTGAGGAATGGCACCCTCTAATGGGCTAACCAGGTGCCAGAGTAGCAGCGGCCTCTGGCCCGCATGGGAAAGGAGAGCACCTGAGGCTGAAGGGAAGCTCCACACAGT
>NW_008346390.1:148542-185383 GCF_000622305.1 Nannospalax galili
GATGTTACAGGGCCTCCCTCTCTTTCCCTCCCTTTTCCCAGAGCGCCTGCAGTTGTCCGTCCTTCATCCCCATAGTACCAGGAGTAGATGGACCAGGTGGCTCATGAGCTGAGTAACGAGAGGTCCAGAAAGAAAGTCCAGGATCAGGATCCCCACATGTTACAGGGCCTCCCTCTCTTTCCCTCCCTTTTCCTCAGAACTGGAAGAGCGCCTGCAGTTGTCCATCCTTCATCCCCATAGTACCAGGAGTAGATGGACCAGGTGGCTGATGAGCTGAGTAACGAGAGGTCCAGAAAGAAAGTCCAGGATCAGGATCCCCAGGGGAAGCTAAGCGGCTCTGCTATTGCTGTGTGGACACTGCAGCTGGGTACCGCCCTGTAAGCGGCTATGATGTTACCATGGTAACCCAAAGGCAGGCAGGTGCTGGGGGATGCCAGTCAGTCCCATGAGCTGCCTTGGAAGGCTTATGCGTGGAAACCATAGGCTTTTTTTTTTCAGGTTTGTTTTTGAAAACAAACTCCCCCTTGCTCTTACTTGGGTAAAGAGAAGGTTTTCCTCTTGTGTCTTGGGGCCCAGGGAAGAAGCAACAGCTGCTCTAAGTCCTTTGATTGCAGCCCTCTTGGAGAAGCCCCTGGGGCTCTGTCTATGGGCAATAGCGGCTACCTGTGGGTGCTACTAAGCTCCCTTCCAGGCCTCAGTGGCCTACTAGAGGGCGAGGGGCTGGTCTTGAAAAGCTCTGAGACCTTTCTTCCTTTACTAGGACTTGCTCCCAGGATCTCCTTGTGCCCGAGTAAACAAAAGCCAGTGTGGGCTTCTGGGCAGATGTGAACACAAAGCCCACTCAGTGCATCTGTTCACTCCCGAGTCTCCCAGGAGGGGTGTCCTGTGAGGGGACTGAAGGGCCCAGGGACCCCTGCCAACTAGCAGGGCCTGTCAGGCAGGAGAGAGGCTGTTCTTGGGGGAAGTAGGGAGGAGGGGGAAGAAGAGGTAAGCAGAATTAAGTCTTCTGTGACTAGGATCAGGTGTTAGGATGTCAAGCAGGGACTTTTTCCATAGGACAAATGATCAGTAGCCACCAAAAGTGGTTTTAGACTATTAAATCTGTTCAAGCTGGAGAAGAGAAAAGCTCAGAGATCAACTACTCGAGTCTGCCACAGATGCAGTAAAGGAGGTAATGGCCCACTTCTCTCCTCCCATGCTGACCTGGCCTGAGTATAAGGAGACTATTAAATCTGTTCAAGCTGGAGAGAAGGAGAAAAGCTCAGAGATCAACTACTTGAGTCTGCCACAGATGCAGTAAGGGAGGTAATGGCCCACTTCTCTCCTCCCATGCTGACCTGGCCTGAGTATAAGACTGCAAAAAAGGGAACAGGGGAGCCCCAACTTCAGGCTGAGCTCCCTGGGAGAGGGAACTGGAGTGTGATGCCTCCTGGTTGGGGATACAGGGGTCACTCTGGGTCATTGTGCTGACCCCCAGCAAGAAGTACCCGAAAACTGGCATGAAAGGAAGCCACTGATATCTTAGGACTTGAGGGCCAATGGGGACGAGCCCACCAGCCCCAAAGACAGTCTTCCTCGGCCCCTCAAATCTTTGCTCTTCAGGATTAACCAGAAGCAGGAGGGGACAGAAAGCAAGAGAGTGACCTAACTCACAGCCAAGGGTCCTGGGAGTGTGAAGACTAACCCAGGAAAATCCAACTGGTACATCCACCATCTGCCCCATGGTTATGAAGACTACCCATGTTTCAGGTGACAGAAACGCCAATGGGCCAGGTGGTATTTGAGGGCTCACAGGTCCACAGACTCAGCCTTGAGCCTCCTGCCAAACCTTGGTGTTGGGACCTAGCTCAGGCCAGGGATCTACATCCAATCTCTGGAGGCCCAGCCTCAGCTCCCTCCTCCATTTGTCACGTCCAGGGCTCTCTGTCCTGACCTTACCCTGGTCTGCCTGATACATCTCTGCTCTGATGATCACTGCCGCACTTAGTCGCAGAGGCTGAGACACCCTTCTACTCACCTGGACCCTCCACCGCCCTCTAGCCCTGCTATGGAGAACAGCTATGTGGGAGGGCAGACGAGCCAAGTCAAGGGCAAAGGCTCAAGTCAGGCTCTGTGTTTAGCATAGTACAGACCCCTCTGGCCTGCGAGCTTCTGGGGGCAGGGCCTAGACTGCTCACCCTAGTGTTCCAACATGTCTGGACCCAAGAAGGGACTCTGAGTGCTTATTGTGTGGGGGTAAAATGAAGAGGGGACAGAACACTTCCTCCTGCCTGTTCCCCTCCTTTCCTCCTCCTCCTCCTCCTCCTCCTCTTCCTCCTCCTCTTCCTTTCTCCTCTCTCTCTCTCCCCCCTTTCATCTTTTCTGTTTCTCACCTTTCTTTTTCCCTCTCTCTTCCTCTCCCCGCCCCCCACTAAATACATGCAACATTAAAGTTTAGCCCCATAGCCACTCAGTGCGTATTTAGTGGCACTTTGCCTCATGGTCCCGTCTCTGCTTCCCTCTGTCCCCCACTCCCATCTGACCACCCCAGCCAGATCAGCTCAAGAGCGGATCTCTGAAACCTCTACAGAGCTTGCTGGACCTGGTCAGTCCCAGGCTCCAGCCTGCATGGGAGGAAGAGGGTGCCACGGGCCCACTGAGCCTCCTTGCGGGGTGGCCCATACCCTTGGCACCAGTCTGCTCTCTAGGGACCTACCTTTCTCTTTTGCCCAGGCTGCAAACCCAAGTTCCCTTCATCTTAGGATGCCTGCTCTGCTGGAAAGTGAGGTCAACGATGGAGGACTTCACAGGAGAGCAGAGGAGGTCTCAGCTCCAGGGTGGACGGCAATTCCTGCCTCTTCGAGCAGTGTGAGGACAATATCAGGTGACCTGCAGGTCACTCCTCGCAGAGCCAAGGGTCAGCCCACAGGGAGCTGACCCTCTCCAACCCTATCCCTGTGGGGCTGAGGGCAGAGAGTTGCCACTCAGTGAAGCTGACCACAGAGGCCACAGGGACTACAGTCTAGCACCACCAACCCAAGGCTTTCCCTCCCAGTGCAGGCTCTGGGGTCCATTAGCCTGGACTGAAGTCCCATTCGGACATAGGCAAGTGGCTTTCTATCTTTAAACCTCAGTTCTACATCTCATATTTAGGGGTGAAGGACTATTGGACCTGGGTTGGGGGTGGGCAGTGTGGGAGTCAATGAAATGCCAACCCTGCAATGCTGGCTCCCCATGGAAGGTACTCTCTGTCTCTGGCAAGTAGCCCTTCTGCCCCTCCCAACATGCACCTCCAGGGCCTCCTGGCCTCACCTGCTGTCCTGACCCGCCTACCCCACCTACTCCCATCTTTAAGTTATAAGTGAGTGCTCTGGGCTTGCATGCATGGTTCTGTACCCAGAGAACAGATATGAGAGAAAAGGGCAGGATGTGGGCACAGGTAAGGTGAACCAATCACACTGATGCTAATTGATGTGACCTGCCTGGGTTCACACACACACACACACACACACACACACACACACACACACTCCTGGACTGGGCTCTGATGGTTGCATGTTTTACCATTGACTCCAAGAGACCTCTCTCTTTAAAGAGAGACAACACACCATAATCACTCACATATAAACACATACATAGGGATGTACATACATACATGCATATGCACATGCATACACATGCATACACACAGCCACACATCCACATACATACATACACAGAGGCACACACACATACACAAGTGCACACACACACACACACACACACACACACTTTCCAGCTCTCCATGGCTTAGCTAAAGAGGCTCGGAGACGACGCCACGAAAGGACCACATGTCTGCATCCACTTCGAGCAAAAGAAGTTACATCTGAAAATTATCTATAGATGGCTATTATGTCATATTACAACTATATTCATATGAAAGTCATGAAAATACTAAGCCTCTGTAAAAAAGTTGTGCAAACAAGCAGACTGCACGGGCATCGTTATCAACACTTAAAGAGACATTCTCCAGCTGCCACCCTTGTATTGCAGCGTCTCCCCTCCCTTGCATATACTACATGTGATATGACCACATGCTTAGTAAGCTTCTCTCTCTTTTCTATTTTTTCTCTTGTACTGGGAATGCAACCCAGGGCTCACATATGCCAAGCAAGTGCTCTGTCACTAAGCCATGTCCCAGTCCAGTTTCTTCTTCCTGGGGAGGGGAACATGGAAGGGGGTTATGCTATAATGAACAAGACACCACCCAGGGATCGAGGTGACCAGCCCAGCTCTGGCCTTGCAGCCTCTTGCTATTTGACTTCCCCTCTCTGGGCCTCAGGTTTGTTACCTGTGAAGTGGGAAAATGGAAAAGAAGTGTTCAGTGTCCCTTGCTCCCATTCTGATAGTCCTGGACCAGCTGACTGGGTGAGCAGTGGGGTATCAGAAGACTTTGTGGCTGGGTTCGCAGATGTGGAGAAAGGCATGCTTCCACAGCCAGGGCCAGGAAGCCCAGGGTGCTGCCTCCTACCCACCAGTGCCCAGCTCTTCCCAGGGGCTGTGCTAAGGTGAAAGCCACAGCCAGTGGCACCTGATACCCAAACAGGAAGGGCTTGGTATGGTGCAGAGTGCAGTGACCTGGGGGTCAGGTCCCTCATAAGGCCTCAGCCACAGCTATTTAAAGTGCCTGTCTATAACACGGTGATTGCATGCGATGACCAGGCCTGAGAGCACCCCAGCAAATAAAACTCATCTGTAAAACAGGGTGTTAATTATTTTTTAAAAGTAAAACAATTTAGTATCAGTTTCGGGAAGTCATGATCCTGCTTCAAAGCACTTAAGAACCATCCCAGAATTCCCAGCCTTGGTCACAACCTGGAGTCACCTGGGTGTCTCTGGATATGCCTGGAGCCTGCCGGGAGAGGCCAGAATTTGAGCCGTGGGTCCAGTGGGGGATGTGAGTGGGATGTGCCCAGTCCTGGGACCTGCCCACCTGCAGGGCCCCTCCTTAGAAAGTTAGAGACCCCTCCAGACAGGCCGAGTCTCCCCGCTGTCTTGGGTCCCCTGATCCCTGACCCTAGAGGGGCAGGTGTTTGCACTCTGCCCTAAGCCTGCACATGGGAACAGTCCAACAGCAGCGGGTGGCTCCAGCCTCCTGGGACTGTCACAGGCCACCACACACAGTGACTGCACTTCACTCTCGCATGGAAATCTCAAAATCAAGTCCACTAGAACAAAACTACTTCTTGAGGACTCGGCATCAGGGTCACAAGCATCTCGCACTGGTCAGTGGTGCTGAGTGGGGGGCAGGCATGAGGACCATCACCCCACTGGGCTTGTGGTTATGTCTACTCCCTCCAGCTCTTCTACTCCTCCCTTGGTGTCCTCTGCCACTACCTCGCTGCACTCTCTGCGCCAGTGTCTGGTCATCACCACTCCTTCTAGCCCAGAGCTCAAGTCTCTGTGGCTTGAAACCAGCCGCACACCATGTTTTCACTGTGCGTATGTGAGTCACCGGGCTCTGAGGGAGGCCCAGTTCTGCTGGGCTGTACTCACAGCTCCGAGCCTCTTCACTAACATCTGGACTTCTGGGTAATGATTGTTCTTGCCTTCCAGGGCTGATGGAAGGTGAAGGCACGGGTGTCACAAAGTCTCATTAGAGAAACCCTGTGGAGGACTTCCCCAAACACAGACAGACATTAAGTATGAAGTTATCCACACCGAGCATGTGTACACATAGCCTATAAAAATTCTGTACATTATGCCCTAGCCATACACAGTATACATCTGGTATAAATAGACAAATGATGTCATATAAAAAGCAAGTTTGTTCTGAAAACTGTGGCATTCGTGCCCAGGTTGCTTAGGGGGTCTCTGGCCCACCTATGGCCAGTTTCCCCAGCAGCCACTCTCAGACGAAGCCCTGGGATTGCAGGACGCTGCAGAAGGTCACCTGTGTGCCCCAGCGGGCTAGGTGGGTGGGGGACCGTCGTAGCGGAGCATGAGTGCGAAGGAGCGGGCGAAGTTGTTGGCCAGGGCACAGCTGCGCTCCTCCTCGCCGGCCGGCAGCAGGAAGATCAGGAGAAGGAGGAGCAGCAGCAGCAGCTGCAATGGCAGGGCCACGCGGCAGGCCTTCCTCAGAAGCGAACAGACCCGCCACCGTCGCCGACGGCTCTGTGAAGCAACAGAGTTTAGAGTGAGTGGGGGTGCTGAGGGGCAGGAGGATGCGCTGGACCAACTCTGTGACCACACACGTCTCATCCGCCCACTGTAAAGTGAGCTGTGCCAGCTGATCGTGAGTCAGCGTGACAGGATCTAGAATCACTATGGAAACAAACTTCTGGGCATGTTTGGGAGGGAGTTCTAGATTGGGTTGAGGTGGGAAGACCCAGTCTAAGTGTGGGTGGCACCATCTCATGGGCTGGAGTCCTGAACGGTACGAAAAAGAGAAAGTGAGCTGGACACCAGCATTCATCTCTCTCTGCTTCCTGACTGCAGATGCCATGTCACAAGCACCTCAAGCTCCTGCCTCCTGACTTTACCGCGATGGACTGTACCTTCGGGCTGCGTGCCAAGCGACCCTTCCTGCCTTCCTTAAGTTGCTTTTGTCAGGTATTTTATGACCGCGATGGGAAAACTAAAATAAGGGGCCAACGTGAGTTTTGTCAGACACGACACCTCTGCAGGTTTTCTTAAACCATCCAAGGATTTGAAAGGAAGAAATGTTAACAAAACATGTTCAGCCAAAGCTCATGTAAATTTTTGCCTGGTGGACCCATGGTCCCCAGCTTAGGGTGGTTTGATTTAATGACTTTTCCACCTTATTTTTTAAATATTATTTTTATTTTATGTGTATGAGTGTACTGCCTGCATGTATGTAAGTGCACCCCTGTCATGCAGTACCTATGGAGGTCAGAAGAGGGTGTCAGATCCTTGGAACTGGAGTTACAGGTGGTTGTTAGCCGCCATGTAGGTGCTGGGAGTCAAACTCGGGTCCTCTGCAAGAGCAGCTAGGACTCTTAGCCACAGAGCCATCTCTCCAGCCCCAACTTTTCCACTTTATGATGATATAAAAGCAAACATACTCAGTAGAAACTACACTTCACATTCTGAATTTTGATCTCCTCTTGGGTTAGACCCATGTGGCCCAATGCCCTCCTTAGATGCTGGGTAGGGGAGTGCTAGAGGGAGAGGGGACTGGCCATCCGCAGGCTGCTGCGTAGCTGGGCTGGGGTGTTCTACTGTTATGTGCACTTCCGTCTTCTGGACTTTTCAACTCACAATGGCCTCATCAGGACAGAGCTCGACTGTGAGTTGAGGAACATCTCACTGGGTATCCAGAGATGGCCAGTCAACCTGTTAAGCCTCAAAATTCTCCATCTAGAAACAGGTGATAATGGCCACCTCCTCACAGTGGTTGTGAAGATTAAATGAGATGGAACCCAGCCCTTAGGACCCTGGCTGGGTGGGGAGTCCAATACAGACTCCAGCACAGGCTAGCTACGTGACCTAGGGCAAGTCATTAATGTTTCTGAGTTTGTTGGAGTTTGTGGTTGTCTTCATTTGTTTTTGAGACAGAGTCTCCCTGTAGCCCCAGCTGGCCTAAAACTCTTTGCAAACCATACTGGCCTCTATCTCAGAGATCCACCTGCTTCTGCCTCTCAAGTGTTGGGATTAAAGGTGTGCACCATCTTGCCTGGCTACTTTTCTGAGTATGTTTGCCACTTTGCTGGGCTGTGGGGAGGACTCAAAGTATATTAGATAAGATGTACCAGCTTGTATTATACTATTAGGACTCAAGTAATACTACTAGTGCTATTAGTAACTATTTGTACTAATTTTTATCAATGATTTGACTATAGTACTAGGACTATTATTAAGACTTTACCTGCTGACTCCCTGAAGAACCAAGATTCACCCTCCAGAGCATAAAAAGCCCCTGTCATAATAGCGATGATGACCACGGTGATGGTGATCATCATGACAAAGATGTTTGATGGTGCTGATAATGGGGGTGACAGTAATGATGTTGATGGTGAAAATGATGGTGATGGTGGCAAGGAAGATGGTGATGACAGGGAGGATGAAGGTGATGGTGATAATGAAGGTGATGATAGGGGTTGTGGTGGTGGTGGTGCTGGTGATCATGGAGACATTGTTGATGGTGGTGAGAGTGATGGTGATGATAGTGATGGTGACAATGATGGTGGTGGTGGTGATCATGGAGACGGTGTTGGTGTTGGTGAGAGTGATGATGATGGTGATCATGGAGGCAGTGTTGATGGTGATCATGGAGATGGTGTTGGTGGTGGTGAGAGTGATGGTGATGATACTGATGGTGACGATGATGGTGGTGATGATGGTGATCATGGAGACGGTGTTGGTGTTGGTGAGAGTGATGGTGATGGTGATCACGGAAACGGTGTTGATGGTAATCATGGAGACGGTGTTGGTGTTGGTGAGAGTGATGGTGATGGTGATCATGGAGACGGTGTTGATGGTGATCATGGAGATGCTGTTGGTGGTGATCATGGAGATGGTGTTGGTGGTGGTGAGAGTGATGGTGATGATAGTGATGGTGACAATGATGGTGGTGGTAATGGTGATGAGTGATGGTTGTGATGAAGATGGTAGTAAGGATGATGCTGTGATAGAGATAGCGATGGTGGTGATGGCAGTGATGATGGCAAGGATGGCCAAGGTGGTGGTGATAACAATGATGGTGATGAAGAAGCATTGCTGAACAGGTACTTGTGGGAGGTGATGAGGTCTGGGAGCGTTCATCTTTCTACCTCTCATCTAAGCTATCTCATTCACTCTCCTGGCCCAACTACCTCCTGAGAGACCAGCACCTGACTCTGCCTCTGGCTCTAAATGCTTCCACCCATCAAAGCCCCCAGACCTGCATTCTGTCAAGTCAGACTGCTTCAGGCCCATGCTGAGCAGGCTGGGCATATTTATTCATCAAGGACCTCAGGAACTGGGCATGGCACATTGTTTAAGTAGCTGGAGGAGCATAGGTACTCTGAGGAGGCACCTCCTGCTGTCGGGCTGGATGGGACCAGCTCTTGTATGCACCTGCCTGGGCTGGCTAGGCTGAGCTGCCTGGGTGGGTGTGGGGGCTGCACTGACTCCTCATCATTCACTGATGCCTTTGCCTGACTGAAACATCTCTGATGACCCAGGTGACCCATGGTGGCGAAGGACAGGAGACTAAGACAGTGTTGTAGGCTCACCAAGCCGGGCCTTACAGCACTAGAACCTTGTAATCTAGTCTCCCAGGTGGAGGGGTAGTTTACATTGGCCCGTCCCAGTCTCCGTGACTCCCCCAGTTCTCAGAACTGGGTTTTGCTTAAGCAAATGAGCCTGTGCCTTGGCCTTGACCCTCTCAACCAGCTTTGAAGGTTCAGCTGTGTTTGTACTCACAAGTGCTGGTGACTGCTGTGCTCCTTCAGAGGAGGCCCACGGCCCGGTCACCATTCCCAAGAGCCTACCTCTTACTTTAAGGGCCCTAAATTCTAAATTCTCAAATGCTCTTTAGAATAAAAACAAAACAAAACAAACAAATGATATCTGAGGCAAAGGGCACATTTTAATGTGAATCTCGGATGCTCAGATACACACACACACACACACACACACACACACACACACACACACACACCTTCTAAAAAGACAATAAGGGAACTGGCAATCCCAGCTTTTCTAGTGTCAAGAGCCTCTCCACACTGTTTCCCACAGAGTATGCCTGTGTGCTACCCAGGGGTATACAAGGGAGAGAGAGGGTGCCTCAGGAGACAAGGCTCCCCATTCCTCAGGGTAGGGGAGCCAAGGGTAGATAAGCACATGG
Source organism: Nannospalax galili (assembly GCF_000622305.1). Taxonomy (NCBI): domain Eukaryota; kingdom Metazoa; phylum Chordata; class Mammalia; order Rodentia; family Spalacidae; genus Nannospalax; species Nannospalax galili. Next base: position 158,351 of record NW_008346390.1, read on the forward strand.
CGGGGCGGGGCAGAGAATGCTCTGTCTAGCAATCACATCTGTCTGCCGAGGTCTCATGAGCGCTTGGATTCCAGAGTTCTGGGGAGTTCAGGTAAAAGGGCCGACCACAAGACATCTGAGCTAAATCTGCCATTGATGAAATGGGGTGTGGGAAGAACTAAAAGGCTCAGAGTTCAGAGCCCTGCATTCTAACCTCCGCTCTTCCACTTCCTGGATATGTGATCTAGAGCAAGTTACTTAGCTAGGTCTCTGTCTCTTCCTCTGTTGGGGGATAGGAAGAGTGACACCCATTTACCAAATTTACAGAGATAAACAAGGCAAGTAGGTGCTCAATAAGACTTCATTTCCTTCTTCCTCTGACTCATGGGTGCTGGGGCAGAGGGGCAGCTTCTAAAAGCCCCACAGCTTCCCTTCCGCCAGCCTCTCCAGGTCCCTCAGAGAAGAAAGCAAAGCCTCGCCTAGTGCTCGCTCTCGGGCTTTCAGAGACCCTCGTGGTCTTTGGCCATGGGGCCTTTCTACAGTCTGCCCCTTTTCTCTCCAATTCACCTGGTCATTCTCATGCCGATATGAATTATTTCCTCAGGGAGACTTTCCCTGACCTTGAGACCACACATTCCCAGGACACCATCGCCTCCCCACCCTTCAGATCAGGGATGAAGGTGTGCATCACCCTTAACTCCTTGAAGGCAGAGTTGCATCATTTTGCTGTCTGCTATATCCTTAAGCAGAATCCAATAAGCAGATATTGAATGACTAAGAGAATGAACATAATCTCTTTCCTCCTGTGCTCTGGCCATCTGCCCATCCCTCAGTGTCCAGGAGGTGACCACAGAGACACTCGCTGATTGCTGTTAGTGAAGATCTCACCATTTCTTTAGCCCACATACATCAGGCTCTACTCATCAGTGACCACACACACACACACACACACACACACACACACACACACACACACGCATACTCCACCCAAGGCCCCAAGCTCACCCATGTCATAAGCTTCCTGAATGCCTTCAGTCGTTCTGGGAGGCTGGCTACCCCATGCCCATTTTGCAGAGGAAGAAACAGGCTATGGAGAGTAAATAGCTCAAGGTCCCACACAGGTTCAGCTTTCAGCATTGCTGTAAAGCCCAGGCCTTCTCTGTCATCCCACATGGCAGCTCTCACAAGAAACAGCTGCTGAAACGTCAGCACAAGCTACTCTGAGCCTCAGCTGTCAAAGCTGATCTGTTAAGGCTGGTCCCATCCTGACCTGTCATGTAGTTAGTAATTTTTTTTCTTTCTTTCTTTCTTTTTCTTTCCTTTCTTTCTTTCTTTCTTTCTTTCTTTCTTTCTTTCTTTCTTTCTTTTCTTCTTTCTTTCTTTCTCTCTCTTTTCTTTCTCTCTCTCTCTCTCTCTCTCTCTCTCTCTCTCTCTCTCTCTCTCTCTTCTCTCTCTCTCTCTGTCCCTGCCTGGTGCACCACGCCTGGCATTCATGTCACCATTGAGACTCAGGGCCCTTCCCAGGACTGGCTGGGCCTCATTCTCCAGCACAAAATTGTCTCTTCCAGACCAGCCCTATTAGCTCAAGATGAAGGGCATCCTGGCAGAGGCCAGTCCAGTGTCCCTCAGTATAGCTCCCTCTGCTAGTCAGTGTGCTGGTGGCTTCCTCCCTGGCTGTCCTCAGGAGCTCAGGCAGTGTGGGCTGTGTGGGTCCCAGTGGCAAGCACATTTCCCACCTTCACCAGATATCTTCTTCCCTGCACTCTGGGTACCAAAAGCCAGGTCCTTGCAGCCCAAGGCTCACTGCTGAGAGCCCCAAGAACCTTTGTACATCCCATCTGGTATAAGCCAGATTTGTTTGAGCTTGTGTGACGGCTCTGGGTAAGATAGGCATGCCACAGAACCATGTTGTTTTTAGACCCACAGGTGGATCTGGAGAGGGAGGGTAGACATAGGTTGGTGTGAGGGACTGAGCTTGCCCATATGTGGAGGTCAAAGGCTGACATCAGGATGTGTTCCTCAATTGCTTCTCTGCCTTATTTTTTAGAGATGGGGTCTCTTACTGGGGCTGAGGCTGGAGGCTTTGGCTAGGGTGGCTGGTCACTGAGCCCCTAGGATCTGCTTGTCTCCGTCCCCTAGCCCTGGACTTACAGGCATGTGTACTTGTAGCTGGCCTTGAAATGGACGTTGGGGATCTGAACTCAGGTCCACAGTCTTGCACAACAAGCATTTTACCCACTGATCTCCCCAGCCCCTTTAGTTTTTTTCTATCAACCTAAAATGACTCAAAAGTTTTGTTTTTTTTAAAAAAAAAAAACTACTGACATAGCTTAAGAATTTTAAATATGGACTGTAGATTAAGTCATTATATTTTATCAACAGTCAGCATTATCAACACATTTGGAGAGCTAAAAAAAAAAAAAAAAAAAACAAAACAAAACAGAAAGAGGCACCAGGGTAGACACTGAAAAGAGTCAGAGAAGCCGCAGGAGGGGATGAGGTCAGAGCCCCCTGCTGCACAGAGGCCGGGGACCAGGATGTACTCACTGGCCAGGGGCCGCCTGAGCAAAGGAAGGTCTAAGAATCTGGAACTTGGGAGACAAAGTCAAGTTAAAAATTTGACATTTAGGGGCTGGAGAGATGGCTCAGTGGTTAAGAGCACTGACTGCTCTTGCAGAGGACCCGGATTTGATTCCCAGCACCCACATGGTGGCTACAAACCGTCCTCAACTCCAGTTCCAGGGGAATCCAAAGCCTTCTTCTGACCTCTGCGGCATTGCACAACACGGGTGCACTCACATACACGCAGGCAATACACTCATACATATAAAATAAAAAATAACAAATAAAATATTTTTTTAAAAAACCTTGACATTTAAAGTTTGGGCATCAAATCATTCATAATTCAGCAACGCCCAGCTGCTTTTGGATTTTGGGGGTGGAGAGAGGGACAGGCCCTGCGGTGACATAGCGCATGATTTGAAGCCTGTCTGGGTGACTGACAGTATGACTGGGACAAGGAAAGAGGCTAATACTAGCTAGCACTTGGTGGAAGCAGGAGGATCAGAAGTGCAAAGTCATCCTAGAGACATAGTGAGTCTGAGGCCAGCCTGGGCTACATGAGTCCCTGTCTCAAAAAAAAAAAAGAAGGGAGGGAGGGAGGGCCAGCCCATATTGTGCTGCACATGGAGGGCCAGTACTTTCAGAGGGATTGAAGGAACAAGAATAAACCACTTCATAGAAAGAGGGCCAAGACATTCCACATCTGGTAGAAGGGAAGGGACAAAAGCTCTTCCCTGAGGGACTGGAGAGGTGGCTCCATGGTTAAGAGCACTGGCTGCTCCTACAGAAGACCAGGGTTCAGTTCCTAGCACTCAAATGGTGGCCAACAACCATTCCTAACTCCGGTTCCAGGTGATTTGACTCCCTCTTCTGGTCTCTGCAGGCATTGCATGCATGGGTGTACTTACACGCAGTCAAAACACACATACACATAAAATAAAAAGTAAATAAATAAAAAACAAAGCTCTTCCCTGAGAATCTGAGCCATAGGCAGGAGCTCCCCCGAAATCTTCAAGCTAAGCGTGTGCCCTCCAAAGGGAAACAAAACAAGACCTCCAGAAGAAATTTTGACTTGTGAGAATCCCAAGTGTCGAGTGTCATGGGTGGCAGGAGTTAGATGAGGCCAAGACACCTGAAAATTTATGATGTTTAAAACATGGGAAAAACAATCAAGCAAATTCAATGCCACTCCCAGGCGGCTCCGTACATGGACCTGTGTACCAAGAGCCCCACTACCCGGTGCCTGGGAGGCGTCCGCTCCCAACTCCTGCAAACTGCCCTGGTTTGCCCTGGTGAACAGCAGCACTGAACCATCCACTCCTCAGGTAAAATGAGTGTGCCTAGAGAGAGCCACACCACAATCCTGGCCCAGGGCAGGGACTGAGGTGACTCACAACCCAACTGCCACTCAAAAAGCAATTATGCTTTGAGTGTCTGAGGGTGTAGGCAAACAGCCAGTGGCACCACGCTGGCAGATGCATAGGCAGCACAAATTTAATAAATCTTAATTATTCTGTTTATACAAACAAGCAGGCTGAAGCCACGAACATAGCTGGGGCCTCTATGACTTGAGGCTGAGAGAGAAGAAAGCATGGAGAACCAACAGCTCATAAATACTTAGCTTGAGGGCAGGTTTCTTTAAAGATAATATATAGAATGCTTCTAGGCTGGTGAGATTAGACTCTATAGAAGGCACTTATTTTCTACCTGTCAAGCTTGTGTGGTGGTGTGCATGTGTGTGCATATGTGTCCATGTGTGTGTGTGTGTGTGTGTGAATGTGTGTATGTGTGCGTGCATGTGTGTGAATGGAGCTACACACATACATGCACATACCTAATTGCAAAAGAAACAAACATTGTGAATTTGGGTCTTGAATGTCCCCCAGAGACTCATGAGTTAAAGGACTAGTTGGTCCCAGGCTAGTATGATTTGGAGGTGGTGGAACCCTTAGGAAGCAGGGCTTAGTGAAAGGTCCTTAGGTCACCGGGGCATGTCCCTGAAGGGAATTGTGGGACAGGCCCCGGCCTTCTCCTCCTCCTCTTTTGCTTCTTGGCCATGAGGTGGACAGTTTTGCTCCACCACATGCTCCTACCTCACTACAGGCCAAACAGAACAGGATGGAAGACTCAAAAACTGAGCTAAAATACAACTCTCCTCTCTTTATAAGTTGATGACCTCAAGCATTTTGTAGCAGTGAAGAAAGCTGATTCATACATGTCCTCTGTGTAACAGCTCCCTCTGCTCTTAGAAAGAAAAGCAGGGGTAGTGTCTATAGAAGTCTTGGGCTCTTGATTACATGGCAACTGAGAGCCTACTAGGTACCCATTGTTAGGGGGGATCTTTGCCCGCCTTTAACTCAGTGGTCTCATTTTCTTCATTGGAAGACCACGGTGAAGTGACTTGCTAAAGGTCACACATACAGTGTGAATCCAGAACCTACGTCATCAGTTCTCAAAGCGTGGTCCCTGGGCTAGGAGCGTGAGCATCACCTGGGAAAAAATGGGCCAGGAAAACAGATTCGTGGGCCATCCAGGCCAATCAGGCTAGGTCCAGCCATCTGGTTTCACAGCTGTCCTGTCAGTGGCCTCTATCATCCCACCCTGGGTTACTTCCTTCTCCACAGGAGACCCAGGCCCAGCAGCTTAGAAGACAAATAACATTAAAGTCAGCCTTTTCTACACCTAAATCTTTAAAACATAGTCCAGATAAGCACTTAGAACTTTCATGTTAATACTCCCACAGAACTATGGTAGGCACCTGCTAGCTATGGCCAAGCAGTACTATTGTGAACATCAGGCTGTGGGCCTGGCAGAGCCATCTAATCCAGAGATTCCTGCCATGCTGCTGAGCTCCAGCTCCCCACAGAGGCTCCCTCCTCCTCCACCCAGCCAGGTGCAGTCTAGGATGGCAAGCTGTGACTCTTTTGTTGACTGCTGGGTTTTGAGTGCCTTAAACAGTGCTTGGCACAAAGTCAGCACTGACTGAATAAGGAACAAATGTCTGGAAGAGGAGACAGCTATTGAGCAGGGTGAATGTGAAAATACCACAGTGGTATGTCAATTCCAGGCTGTAGGGAATGTGAAAATACCACAGTGGTATGCCAATTCCAGGCTGCAAGGACGCTGAGCTGCACTGGGCAGATGTCAGCTGGCCAAGTGTCACCTACCCAGAAATATTTAGTGAGTGTTGACTATGTATTTGGCATCGTGGTCAGGTACCAGGGACCCAGACTACTTGGAGTCTGTCTGACAGGGATGTTTGACCTGTGGCCCATGAGTCATACACACCCCAGGATAGCTGGGAATGTAACATACCCAAAACCATAAACTTAAAAACATGGTGAGATCTTTGAGATTTTTTTTTTTCGGTAATATCATTGTAACTTTGTAGATGACAATGTATCAAAGTGTCAAAAGGTTGGATGCAGCTGGTAGAGTCTGGTCTGGGACTACATGGATGGCAACTCCCAACCATGAAGGTGCTTAACATTCAGGAGCTATGGGTAGACTGAACACAAGGACCTGGACCTCCATCTCCCACCAGGGGCCACTAGGCCAGGCTAGTGGGCCACCTGCCCTTTCCTGACACTAGTCCATAAGGAGGCTAACGTTATTCTAAACCATGGGGAGTCCAGGGCGGAAGTGCCAGGATGTACTTCCACATCTATATATCAGGGTTCACACAATCTTCAAAATGAACGCATGGAGAAAATCAGCACTGATATTTCCGTTTCAGACATGGGGAGCGGGAGCCTCCGAGGCAAAGCAACCTGCCCAAGGCCACAGAGCCGCTTGGCAAAGTGCCCAGAATACAGCCTTGATCCATGAAAAGCCTTTCTTGGTCCACAAGTCCCTCGCCAACTGCCCCCCTCCCCCGAATTCTCTTGCAGCTGCCAGAGGCCAAGAAGGAATACAGGGTGTCCACATATGGGACTCAGACTCTGAGCAATGATAGATCTGAAGAAACTCCAGGTTCTTGGGGCCAGAGCATGCTGGGAGCTCATGTCATTATGGCTAATCTTGGCAGAAAAACAAGGGCTGCACACGTGACAATAATACACAGGAGCAGAGAGAGTGTCCAGGCCCAGGAAGGCCTCAAGGCACCCTGTGGAAGGCTAAAACATGATTGTTGAGGTCCAAGGCCAGATGCCAGTTGAGAGCTGTGTGCCTGGTGGACACAGCAGCTCTTTTTATTGATTGTTTTCTCAGGCTTAGAACTGAGCTAAGAATGCTCCCTGGGCATCAGTGGCAAGGTATGAGATGCCCTACCACAACTGTTATGGTCTGACTCAGACCTGCGCCCTGCCCGCCCCCGCCACCGGCTCATGGTTCTCACTACTTGGTGTCTAGCTGGTGGCATTATTTTAGAAAGTTGTAGAAACTTTGGGAGTTGGGGCCTAGCTGGTTGAAAGTTATACCAGGTTCCTAGTCCCACCAATTCACCACTCTCTTTCTCTCTCTCCTTCCTGATGGTTAGAAATACATATGACATCCTCCCGCCCAAGCACATGAGTCTAAAAGACCATGAACTGACCCCTCTGAAATCATAAGCCAAAACAAACCCTTCCTTCCCGAAGCTGTTTCTGTCAGGTATTTTGTTACAGTCACAGCAAGTACAGACACCAGGAAGCACCAGCATAGGAACTATTGCTTTTGGTATGCTTTACTGCTTCTGTGGTAGTTCCTTATCCTGCACATAGAACTGGCATGGTCTGAGCAGGTCCAGTGGGCAGAAGTGGAAACACCTGCCTAGGAGAACAAAAGGGTCTACCACCCCTTCTTACTGTGTCCCCCAGGGCCCCATGGACTCCCCTGTCACCAAAGTGGCCACACAATCCAGTTTGCCTTGAACGGACCTGGTTTCCACTGGCTGTCACAGTAATCCTAGCAGCATCCTGTCCCGCTGACCAGCACGTCCTGGGTCTGCATGACAAAAGCAGAGCCCCTTCTCCTTCACATAAATGCCATGCCCTTGCCAATCACCGTCTGAGCCTGGAGCTTCCTGGGAGCACATAACATACCTCTGGGCCCAGCTCAGTGCAGCCCAGAGTCTCCTTCAGTACTCCTCAGGCCTCATGGAACATTCTAGAAAGCCCAAGTGTCCTGACCCAACATCACAGGCCCTCCAGCCCCGCACAGACTCTGCCCTCTAGCTGTGTGGAGCAGACGGCAGACACATACCTTTTGGAATCCAGTCAGCTCTCCCGGAGAACTCTGCGTCTGTTATTTTAGGGAAGGAAAGGAAAGGGGGTAAAAAAAATAGAGGTGAGTGAGACTTAAATCCCAGTGGAGCCTGTAATGGAATATTCATTTTGTCAGGGGAGCATTTCGTTAAAACTTCTGGTCATCTGGACAGCCTGAGCTAGCAGGGAATTCCATTTAATAAGCTTTTTAACACACTTCAGTCCCAGGTGGTTTGTCTGGAAGACCTTGGCCAGCGCTGGGAACCAGGCCCACCAGGCTTGGGCTGGGCTGACACCTAATGGCCAACAGGACAGTTGCAGGGCCAGAAAGTCTATAGCTTCCAATATTTGTGACTTCTGCAATCTGAGGCCCAGGGGACATCACACCCACCTGAGCAGGTTTAGGGCCCAGGAAACTTCATCTCTGTGCCTCAGTTTCCCCTTCAGCCCAGAGAGAATGCTAATTCTGTCTTTTACAGGCTTGTTAGGAGACCACAGCATTTAATAAAGGCTATCATTACTAGGAGAGCTATTGTTTTGTGTAAGAGACTTGAGAGTCCAGGAAAGTACTAGAGCAAAGTCAGGAAGCAACTCAGAGGAGGAGAGGATCTAGGTCTCGGACTAGTGGTGCTAGAGCCACAGCACGGGGGTGTGACTGAATGCTGGGTTCTGTCACTGACTAGCTGTGTGACCCTCAGCTTCTGGCGGCAGGGGTCGGGGCTCAGCTCCCCCTCTGGAGACTGGGATGCAACTACTCTAACAGAAGGTGGCTAGGACAAGATGGAAAATGCATGTCTCACGGGAGAGGGACAAATGACATTGCGTAAGCCTAGTGCCCAAGGTCCATGAGTGCTTCTCCCCCTCCCCCCACACCCTGCTCTAGGTGGTTGCTTTGACCTTGAATACATATGCGTAGGTCTGAATGCACATAGGCCAGCTCTGTCTTCCCAGGTAAGCCTGGGCCCAGATATGGTCACCTTCAGGGACTCCCAAGTACACCCTCAGCACCTACCAGCAGGTGCCCAGAGTCCTTAAGCTTGGACTTGTACAGCATCCAGCGGTAGCGCAGATCTTCCAGGTCATTGGAGAGGCCCCTGGCTGGCCTGAGATGAAGCAGGTTCTCAAAGAGATGCTGGCCTTCTGGGATTCGAGCCTCCAGCTCCTGAGGGAGAAGGCAGCATCATGGCACAGGTTCCTAATGGCCCACGAACCCCACCTGGCTGGTAAGGATGAGCCAATCAAGTGCCACCTGACATAGGCACCTGGGGAGAAGTGGACAGATCCTATGATACTTTCATCCCTGCAAGTTTAAGGCCAGGCCCAGGAACGGCTAAGAGGAGAGAACCACTGGTTATAAGAGAGAGAGTCCCTATGTTACAAGTATCATAGCAAATGCCATCATTAAAAAACCATTGCTGGGGCTGGAGAGATGGCTTAGTGGTTAAGAGCACTGGCTGCTCTTACAAGAGGACCTGGGTTCAATTCTCAGCACCCACATGGCAACTAACAACCATCCATAACTCCAGTTCTAGGGAATCCAATGCCCTCTTCTGTCCTCCATGGGCACTGCATGACACAGGTGCACTTGCACACATGTAGGCAATGCACTCATACATAAAATAAAAATAATAAAATATAATATAAAAAGCCATTGCTGTGGACAGTGTGTTCGCTAGCATTTCTGAGCCTGGCAGAGTGGTGTTGGCATTGGGTTGGGCAGACTTTTCTGTTACAGTAGAGCACTGTGCTCTCCTAGGGTGACCTAATTCCAAGCATCCTGAGGGATGGTGTGGTGAGGGGTCTACAGACAGGGAGCCGGGATTCAATCCTAGCTTAGAACTTGGCTGAACTGCTCAGAACCTGCTAGAATGCTGTCTTGACAAGAGCAAATGGGGTTTAGAGAAAGGAACTATAAATCATTTGATATGACTGGAGACGGGTGAGGGTCGGGGCTGGGAGACAAATCTGAGGTAGGGGAGATAGGTGGGGAAGGCTTGCTGGTAATGCTCAGCTCCACCACTGGGATGAAGTGAAGTCCCCTTAACTGAGAACACAACAAGAACACTTCGAGGTCATCAATGAGTTAACAAAAGAGGGAGGACCATCAGGTCAAAGCTCAGGAAAGGGGGTAAAGGCACAGCTCTGTGGTTGGAGTGCTTGCCTAGCATGTGTGAGGACCTTCAATCCCCAGCACTGCAAACAATATAACACAACCTACAGCAGAACCCTTTTTAAGACACTTGCCACTCTAGAATAAAAACATCTGTGAAACCTATCTGGGCTTCTGCCACCTCCCAGAGGTAAGGTGCTGAAGGTCAATGCCTGGGCTCTGCCGAGGTGGGCACTGACAGGCCACTCCCTTTGTAGATGAGATACCCCCAGACTTCATTCCCAGATAAAAAGAACCAGAAGTAAATCTGAGCCTTGAGTGCACTTACAGCCCAGCTCCAAGTCATCTTAGTAGTCCTGGGAACCACAAACTTTGCACTTGGATTTATTACCCCTGAATCATAAAGCCTGCACTTCTTGGCATTAGTTAAAAATAAATCTAACATTATTTTGTCAGGCATAATGTCTAGTGCACAAAGCAATTATATAATGATGCTCAACACCAAACATGAGAAACGTAAATACACAACAGAAACAGTCCTAAAATGCCTGGAGATATTGGGATTACTAGGCAGACACTGTAAAGCAGTTATGTTTGGTGTGCTCAAAGGATTAAAAGATGAGCTCGAGCACTTCATCAAGGTCTGAGAGAAGAAGGGGAATATAACTAAAAAGAACCAAATGGGAGTTCTAGAACTGATCATTAAAGTAACAGAAGTTAAGAACTTAATAGACATGTACACAAATGGGACGCAGCCAAAAAGAGAATTAGTGCACTGGAAGATGGGTCAGAAAAAATATTCAGAATGCAACATTTTGAGACAAAAAGCCCAAATATGAAATTAAATGACATTTGAGAAGGAAAGGAAAAAATATTATGGAAAGATAATATTTTAAATGATGTCAGAGAATTTTCCAGAAAGACCCTAAATCATAGATGCAAGAATTCAAATGACTGTCAAACAGAGTAGCTAAAAAGAAATTTAGACCCAACATATTGGTGAGGTTTCATAGAAATAAAAGAGAGGCAGACTGGGGCCTGCTGGGGAAGGTCTGGTATGATGAATTGGCTTTGAATTCCATACTGAAATGTTTCATCAGAAGGTCAAGGTCAGATTGGTGGTTCTATAGGGTCATGGCTGCCTGCAGCAGGAATCACGACCTGGGTAAGGGTTCAAAAGGAAGGAGACCAGGGAGGAGGCTCCTGTCATAGTCAGGTGACTAACAGCAAGTGCATCAGGGACAGAAACAGCAAGGTGGGCTTGGTGCCTGCTACAGTTGAATGCTTGTTCCTTTCAAGCTCGTGTTGAAATTTAATCACCATTTACAGTATTGAGAAATGGGACCTCTGAGAGGCGGCCTAGTGCACAGGTAGGATGAACAGCCCACAAGGGTCAGGCTAATGCTGACATAAAAAACCAAGTTTGGACCCCCTTTGCCTCTTCATGCCTCTTCTGTCTTTGGTCATGTGACAACATAGGAAGGAAGCCCATCTTGATCTTGGACTTCCCAGCCTTCAGAACCTTGAAATTCTTGTTTGTTATAAATTACCTAGTCTCAGGTATTCTGTTCCAGTAACATAAACATACTAAGACAGTAACTAACCAGATATGGGAGTGAAGGAGAGAGAAGGGGTGGATTGAATGCAAATACATGGCTCCCCACACCCCTCCCCCAGGTCATACCCTTGGCCTTTGTAAATGGATTTTTGTTTCCCATAAAATGGTGGAGTTTGTTTTCTTTCCCTTGAACCATGACAGACCTGGTGACTTTCTTTGTACAGCAGAATGCAGAGGAATCCAGATAATGCTGGGATGCCAGTTCCTAGTCTGTCTCTAAGGGCCTTGACTGTTCTCACACACTCCCTCACACTGCCTTCGCCTTGGGCGATCTAGGCTGTCCTATAGGAGGATGAGACATGCATGGCCCATGCCATGTTCATCTCTACCAGCTTCCAGCCTCCCAAAGCGGAGCCACCAGCTGCCCTACAACTGACACCAGATAAGGTTGCCCAGAAGATGTGTCTTAGACCCCAGAAATGGAAGAAGCCAGGCTGAGGTCAACCCAAACTTCCAAATGGCAGAATCATGAGATAAATAGCTATTGTTTTAAGCAGCTTGTTGTCAAGAAAATTGGTGAAACAGTGATAGCTAATGGTCCAGAAGTCAAGGAATCAGACGATAGTTCCCAAACAGGGAAATACAAAGTAGGATGGATAGATGGGTGGATAAATGGATGATAGATACGTGGATGGATGCATGGATGAAGGGATGGATACATAGATGGATAGATGGATGGATACACAAATGGATTAATGGATGGATACATGGATGGATGGATGGATGGATACATGTACAGATACACATAGATGGATGTATTCATGCACAGATGGATGCACAGATGGGTGAATAGGTGGATACATGGATGCATACATTCATGAATGGATGGATACATGGATGACTGGATGGATACATAGATGGGTGGATGGATACATGTATGGATACATAGATGGATGGATGCACAGATGGGTGAATGGATGGATACATAGATGGATAAATGGGTAGATGGATACATGTACAGATACGCAGATGGATGCATGCACAGATGGGTGAATGGATGAATACATGCATCCATGCATGGATGCAAGGAAAAGTTCTAAACTATTGGAACTAAAAAACTTTAAAAACCACTATTCAGACGCAGAACAGATCACAAATGACTGTGTATGAAGAACTCCTGGGGGTACAGACCCCACTATGGATCACTCCTTGGAACAAACCTGCAGCTTTGTTTTTCTGATCCTCAAGTCCTTGGCTGTGGCTGTTCTCATGGCAATGATTCTAACTAGCTTAGAGTTTTCCACCTGCAGCCACTGCTCAAAGTCCCTCAGCAGCCGAGAGAAATCCTCATGGAGGCCGTGTACTTCTTCTTGTGGGTTTGCCTGAGGAAAGCATGTGACTGGAGGTTAGAGGCCTACTGGCCATGGATCCTGGGGAATCCCCCAAAGCCTGAGAGTGGGGATGAGGACAGGGGACCCAAAGGGTATGGAAGAGGCCCAGGGGGATAAGAAACATGATCACATTTAGGGTCCAAGAGTGGGCCTCACCATCACCCCCCTGGATCCCCAGGAGTTACCATCATCCCTGACCAGGATGGTTGCCTATCTAGTGGTCACTTTCCCTCCACTCTTGTCCCCTTCAGGGGACTTGGACAGAGTGATCTGTCTGAAATGCAAGCTTGTCCAGCCACATCCTTCCTTATATACTTGGTGACTTCTTGCTCTTCCCTGATGTGGCCCAAGAGCCTCAGGCTCCAGCTCTGCAGGTTGCTGAGGATGGAGCTCCCTCCCCCCCCCACCCCCATCCCCACAGCTACATCTCAACAACTTGAACTCACACTTCCTCTGGGTCTACACACATACTGTTCCCTCTGCTGGAAACATACCTTACTCCCCTGCTTCTGTCCCCTCCCAGTCAACTGAGGGTTTGGCTGACATTTCATTGCCCCCAGAAGGACATCCTTACCCCAGAACTGGGTCCCAACCACTGTACCACAAGCTTCTACAGCATCCAGCATGCACCATGCCATTTGCTTGTTTTTATTTTTGGTTTTTGAGACAGGGTCTCCCTGTAGTCCCAGGTGGCCTAGGACTCACTATATAGACCAGGCTGACCTCAGTCTCGTAGAGATCCACCTGCCTCTGCTTCTCAAGTGCTAGGATTAAGTGTGCACTACTACACATGGCCCACCATGCCTTTTTTAACTGCCTAGACCCCATTCCCAAAGCCCAGCAGCGCAGGCCATGTCCTGGGAACTTCATAGTAATGTGGAATCCAAGTCTCCACCCAGACTACTAGGTCAGGAAACCTTTTTTTAACTGCCTAGACCCCATTCCCAAAGCCCAGCAGTGCAGGCCATGTCCTAGGAACTTCATAGTAATGTGGAATCCAAGTCTCCACCCAGACTACTAGGTCAGGACTCCTGTCTTTGATCTGCCTTCTATATGGGGTCACCAAGACGTTTTTTTAATCCCTGGACTCTCCCCTGGAGCTGCTGCAAGGGTTCAGAGAGATGAGGACCAGCCTTGTCCAGGATGGCCATGACTTCCCCTGTAACCTAGGACCTCTGCGATTTGGAACCTCCACAGCCCTGTGTTCCTGGGGTCACAGCAGGGGGAGGGGACAAGGAAGTGGACATGTCCTGTGAGATAAGCATGTGGTCGAGGATAGGAAAAGAGCTGTGCTGGAGGCCCCCCTCCACCTCTTTACCTGACCTTGGATCTGATCTTTCTCCCAAAGCCTATGAGGCAGACTCACATCATGTCGCCGCCGCCTGGGGAGGGGGTCAAGGGGGTTGATGAGGAAGCCCTCCTTTGGGATGTTGTTAGTGAAAACCAGTTTCTTCCCCGAGTCCACCTCCATCCTCTGCAGCTGCTGGTCTCTAATGAGGCTAGGAAGAGAAGGTGGCCCAGTCAAGGCAGTGATGCGATGAGTTACCCACCAGGTTACAGGAAGAAGCAATAGTCCTGGGTACCAAGGTTGGCGGAAGTGTCCAGGTTTCATACCTTCATACTGATAAGGACTTGACATCCATCTTTGGGGTTCACAAAAAGACTTCCAGACATGTTCATGCCCAGTTCTTATTTTAAACCCACTTCGCCAATGTACGTATGCCCATGGATGCAGATGAGGAAACTGAAGCTTGGGCCAGAATAGGCCGAAGGTTAACTCATGGTTACGGGAATTCCCAAATCCTCAGAACCCTGCCAGCATCACTAAATGGGCAAAGATGCAGATGCCCCCAGGCACCAAGCCTGACACACAGTTCAGCCTTGGTCACCTGCTCTGGGGACCCCAGGTGGTGAGGACAGGAGGCATTGTCCAAGAAGTCAGGGAGGCTCTCACCTCAGGAGGCTTTCCTCCCGCAGCTGCAGGGCCTGCCAAGACTCCATCAGCTCCCTCAGCTCCTCCTGGACCACAGCCGCCCCCTCAGGAGAAGACTTCTTCATCACCAGCTGGCCCAGTGCTTGGAGCAGGGACAGTTGGACCTCCTTCTCTGGGACTTCGGCCAGCAGCCTCTGTGGGGGACACATGGACACACACACACACACACACACACACACACACACGTGAGGTCGCAGGTCCGGGGCTCTGCTCGTCAGTACAAGGGCAGTCTAGGATGCTTTGGGAGAATGAGAGAATGAATCACACCATCTTACCTCAACCCCAGCCTCTTGGGACTCAGCATCCCGTGGATGCACCTCCCTCTGGTGCGACTCCAGCATCTGCATGGCCATGGTGACCCACTGCTGCAGCTCCAGCAGCCGGTGGTTAAAGGTGCAGTGCTCCTGCACGCTCTCCTGACATCTGTCCATGAGGTCCTGCAGCACAGCCCAGAGGGCCAGGGGCCTTGAGGCAGAGACCCCCAGGGCCACTCCAAATCTGCAAGATGCCTAGACCTGCCTGTACCCTCAATTTCCCCCAACAGGAACATCACATAGCACTGACCAACTCTGCCTTAAATACCTTTGCTTCTATAGAAGCTTCCAAGTATAGGGGAGGGTGGGGCAACTGGGGCTCTGGTCTATCCTGACACTCTGTGAATCTGGTAAGGCTGAGCACAGGGGTGCCTTCTGACCCAGCCATGGCTTCCATCCCACAGAAGAGCAGGGTGCCTTCTTTAAAGGATACCCAGAGGCTATCACCAGTCTTAGCTTCAAATCAGAACCTACCCAGGTGTCCACAGAGAAGAATAGAGGAGATGAGGAGATAGGGACATAGTTCAGTGGTATATCACTGCCTAGCATGTGTAAGGTCCTGAATTGAGTTCCCAATACAAAAAGGAGAGTAGACTGGATAAACATGGTGGCACATCCACTCGACATACTATTCTACAGTAGCAAGAATGAGCAATTCAAGAACAAGTAATCCAAGAGCCAGCAGCCCAAGAAGTTACTGCAGAGACTCACAATTGGTCAGTGCTGAGAACAAGTGACTGTGAGCTCAGCCCTACACGAGACATTGGTAGCAACCTCTCAAGACTCAGGTAACATCACAGAAGAGGGGGTGGAGAGAATGTAAGAGCCAGAAGGGTGGGGAGAAGTGCTGTGAAACACTGTCTTCTGGATGGCACAGCCACTGCACTCATGAGCTCACAACTACAGTTACCTGTAGAAAAATCAACTCAGTCAACATTTTAGCATGGATGGGAGAGGGGCTCATGGGACCCTACCTGATAAGCTGTTGAAGGATGCTGGAGGATGGGGAGTCCTTTTTCTTTGGGGGTGTGGCCACTGATAGGCTACCCATGTCCTGATGGATGGCTCCCACCCATGCCCATGTGGGCAGCACTAATTGGGCCCAGCGAGTTATTTTTCAAAAAGAAAGAGGATATGAAGGTAAGAGGGATATATTGAGGGGGTTCAGGAGGAGTGGGGGAGGGGAGCAGGGTGGATTTGATCAAGATACACCCTATACATATGCAAAATTGTCAACGAATGCATGAAATACTCTTTTTTGGGGGAGAGGAGCTGGTTTTTTGAGACAGGATCTCCCTCTAGCCCCAGGTGGGCTGGAAGTTGCCATGTAGATCAGGCTGGATTCAATCTCACAGAGATGCACCTGCTTCTGGCTCTGGAGTGCTGGAATTAAAGAAGGCACACGCCACCATGCCAGGCTCAAATGAGTATTCTTTAAAAAAGAAAAATGAGCAGGCTATGGCTCCATGTAGATGATGGAGGAATTTGTAAGCGTCATGTGGGAGTGGAGCAAATGCTACTCTGGGGTCAGGGCTACGCTCAAGGGCAAGCGGTGGGCAGCGCCTTGGGGAAGCATGAGGAAAGAAGGCCATCATTCCCCTAGGTTGTGTGTGCAGGCTGCAGACACAGGTCTGTTTAGTTCTTTATGATCTGCTGAGCTGTAGCAACATGTCTTTCTGTTCTGCATATGATTTTGATTCCATAAAAGTTTATCATGTGGGAGTGGAGCAAACGCTACTCTGGGGTCAGGGCTACGCTCAAGGGCAAGTGGTGGGCAGCGCCTTGGGGAAGCATGAGGAAAGAAGGCCATCGTTCCCCTAGGTTGTGTGTGCAGACTGCAGACACAGGTCTGTTTAGTTCTTTATGATCTGCTGAGGTGTAGCAACATGTCTTTCTGTTCTGCATATGATTTTGATTCCATAAAAGTTTTCAAACCAGTCTTGCTTTTTTTTTTTTTAATGACTCTCCTGGGTCTTGTTTCCTGGGCCTGTCAGTTGCCCAGACATCTGAGTTGGGGTCCTTAACTCTTCTCTGTCTCCAGGAAAGAAGGGCACTGTCCTCAGAAGGGTGATCATTCTCCTCAAGTCCCTGCTTGGGATCCTGAGCCCTGTCTTGAGTCCACCATAAACCACTCAGACCCCAGCCCACTGTCCCCATTCCTGCTGTGTTCCTCCCAAGGCTTCATGGCTCTGTGCTTCCTGTATCCCAAAGGCCCCGCCTTCCTGTATCCCGAAAACACTGGAAGATGTCAGGTCCCTGCCAGAGGCTGGAAACCCAATGAGGGACTGAGCATCCCACATACTGCATGTCTTCAACACGACATCAAACGAGGGCCTGAAACATTCTCAAAAGCCCCAAGCCTCTGAGGCCCACTCCTTTGATCCCCACCTTCCAAGCCATCACCCTCCAAGGCCTGGGTACCTCTATCATGGGTGCACGTTCCCTGGGGACATGTGATGGTTAATCTTGATTATCACCTTGATAGGATCTAGAATCACCATGGAAACAAGTCTCTGAGTCTGTCCGGGAAGGATTATCTAGATTATATTAACTGGGGTAAGAAGACCCACCCTAAGTGCAGGTGGCCCCCTTCTATGGCCCAGGGTCCAGGATGTATAAAAAGGAAAAAACTGAGTCAGTCTCTCTCTCTCTCTCTCTCTCTCTCTCTCTCTCTCTCTCCTTCCTATAGACACACCATAATGAGCTGCTGCAAAATTCAGCCATCATGACCTCCTACCATAATGGACTGCGCCCTTGAATGGTGAGCCAAGACAAACCCTTCCTGTGTTAAGTTGCTTTTGCCAGGTATTTTTCTGTCAGGCAATGAGATAAGTAAGTATTAATATAGGACACAAAGGTGGCCTAGCTGTGAGGGAAGGGTAGATTAAAACTCACTATACTTAAGCACTAAAAGTCAGAATAATCAGAGCAACAGTTTCTCAATAAACAAGTATACAAACTGTAAAGAAACAGGATGGAACTAGAATGCCACCATCTTGCAACCCCTCACGTCACTGGGTAAATGCATCTTCTCATGGATGGCCGAGCTCATCATTTGGATGTAGGTTCTGGAGCTGAATCTTGCTGCTTCTAGCGAGCTGGAACTGTCTCCCATTTCTCTACTCCTCGTCCCTTAACCTCGACACTACAAGCTGCCAGTTTACTAAGAGGCATTAGTGAATTCATCCAGGCTTAAGATATCACTTAAGACTGACAGGCGTCTTTAGGTCCTAGGTGTTTCCTGGGGACTCTTCGGGAAAGCATTTGGTGCTGAGAGACTGGTGCAGGGGCTGAAAGAAGCCGACACTGTGAGGGTGACAGATGCTCCCACTCCACTAGGGAGGGAGATGCAGAACTCAACTATCTCACATCCTCCGAATAACCACAGTGATTAAAAGCCCTACTTATCATGGCCTGGGCTTGGGTTCTAACTCAACAGGTAAGGAGGTGTTTGAAGATCTAAGAAGGACACGGGCTTATTCAGGAACACACCCACCGTACATACAAAGGACTGTGCTTCAGTTTGATCAAGATGTCATGTCTTCCCTAGAAGTACTGCTGGCCATGCAGCTTGATGTGACACTAGGGGTGAAGTATTTCCCGACGCCCTCCTTATGACCTGAGCTTAGCCATCTGGGAGCACTTACTCATTGAAGAACTGACTCGATTGAAAGTCTTTCTAGTCTAGACACTTGTGATTTGTATCACCTATCAGCTTCAGGGTGGTAAAGAAGGTACTAGAAATGTTTGCTATAAAAACAGAGTGTGTGGGCTGGAGAGATGATTGAGTGGTTAAGAGCACTGACTGCTCTTGCAGAGGACCCGGGTTCGATTCCCAGCACCGACATGGTGGCTACGAACCGTCCTTAGCTCCAGTTCCAGGGGAATCCGAAGCCCTCTTCTGACCTCCGCGGCATTGCACAACATGGGTGCGCTCACTTACATGCAGGCAATACACTCATACACATAAAATAAAAATAATAAATAAATAAAATACGTCCTCCATGGGCATTGTACAACACGGGTGCACTTACACATATGCAGGGAGTACCATAAAATTAAAAAAATAAATAAATAAAATACTTAAAAAAAAAAAGAGTGTGGTGGGAGGTGGCTGCTGTGCTAGAGAAACTGGCCTTGAACAGAATTTTTCCAAGGTGTAGCTAGCTGCTTGGGACTCCTCAGGGCTTGATTCAAAGGCAGATGCATACCTCTATCTGAATCAGGATGTGTATGGGGCCTGAAGTCTGTGTTTCTAATTGTTTCAGTCAACTGTGGAAGAGCCTGGGATTCCTAATATCCCATTATATAAAGTGGAATCAATTCGGTGCACCAGAAATTGCTCAGGTGGCCACTAGAGAGCACTGCAGTTGAGTCTCTGAGGCCACCAGGCTGGGGGACACACCCTCAGTTGGGACCAGGAAGCCCATTTTGTCATTCACCTGTGGCCTGCATTACAGTGTGGAAACCTGGGAGTACTTGCTGATTCACTATCCACTCACCCTGTCCACGCAGGGCTCTCATCTGTTCTATTTCTGTTGTCTCGACCACTGGCGTTTGAACAGCACCCGACAGAGGAACTGTTCAATCATCGTCAGTTAGATGAATGAGGATGGGAAGGAAGAAGGAAAAGAAAAAGGAAGGTTGGAAGGAGTGGAGGATGGACAGGAGGAGAAAAGGTCCACGTATGCAGGACTCCAGGGCCTGGCCCTCACTGCTCAGACCCTTCACTGACTCCTTACCTCTAGGGACCTCTGTAGGGCCTGGTGGTCAGAGGAAAGTTGGTCCACTTTGTGCTGGTGGTTGGTGTTCCCCCGGATAAGAGGCTTCATGGCCTCTATCTGTGCCCCCAGATCCAGTCCCTCTTCCTGCAGCCCCTGTGATGGAGAGAAGAGCAGGTAAGCCGCATCATAACAGGAGCCCCTGCATCCTGGAAGCCCTCCATCCCAGCAGCCCTCCATCCTGGAGGCCCAGTGGGAACAGGAGCTCTGAGTGGGAGAGTCTACCGTGGGGCTTCCCAGCATGTGGCTGTACCACATGGGTGGTCTGATGGGATCCCTTTCAGGGCAGATGAAATTTTTAAAATCAGACACAAATATCCTGGGGCACTGTGAAAACAAACTTGAGGAAAGACCAGATGACATCTGGGGAAACAAATACACATCTGGATTCCCACTTGGTGACCACTGGTTGTTATAAAGAATCATATAAATTTCCGTTTTAAAGCCCCAAATACACTGTGCGTAATGTCTTCCAGTGAATGCTGTCAGTTTACACATGAGCTGTGTCTGGGTTTACAACATTCATTGTATCACATGCATGATGAACACTAGCTAGCCATGGGGCTGGAGAAATAACTGTGGTTAAGAGGTTACTCTTACAGAGGGGATCCAAGTTTGGTTCCCAGCACCCACATGGCAGCTAACAACAGTCTGTAACTCCAGCTCCAGGAGATCTGATGCCCTCTTCTGCATGCATGTCGTCCACTTACATACATCCAGGCAAAACATTCATATACATAAAATAAAATAACAAGAGCCAAGCATGATGGTGCATGCCTTTAATCCCAGCACTCAGGAGGCAGAGGCAGGTGGGTCTCTGTGAGTTTGAGGGCAGCCTGGTCTACATAGTGAGTTCCAGGCCAGCTGGGGCTACAGGGAGACCCTGTCTCAAAAAGACCCAAAATAGGTCTTTATATAATACAGTACATGAAATTGAGCAGGGAGTAGTAAGGGGTGGCAGATACAGAAGGGGATCTAAATATGATCAAAATATATTGTATCAAATTCACAAAAAAAAATTTAATTTTCTTTAAAAAAAAAAAGCCAGCCATCAATTACTAGTGGTCTGCCTATACACAGTCCACCCATGACAGAAAACACGTCTTCCTAATCTCAAAATTGGTTTATTCAACTGAAGGCCTCTGGGTGCACTAGAAATAATTAATATGACAATCTTGATTGTCAACCTGAGTAGATTTAGAATCACCTTGGCGACACACCTCAGTGTTTCCAGAGAGACTTACCTCAGGAGGGACGGTCCCCCAGTTAGAATGTGGGTAACAGCACCCCATGGCTGGGGTCCTGGACTCAACAAAAAGAAGAAAGGGAGCTGAGTACCAGCATCCATCGCTCTCTGCTTCCTGACTGCAGATGCGATGTGACCCACTGCCTCCTGCCCCTGCTGCCCCACCAAGAGGGACTGCACCTCGCACTGTGAGCCAAACAAACCCTTCCTTCCTGAAGTTGCTTTTGTCAGACCCAGGAACAAGAAAAATAGCTAATAAACTTAATAAAGCAATTTTCAAAGCAAATAGCATTGTCAGACTTTGGAATGGAGGGTAGATGGAAGGACTGCTTACCACTCTACTAGGCTCAAGACTTAACAATCTGACGGTGCCAAAGGCCCCTGAGGCCAGCAATTGCCAGATAAACAAGCAAAAGATTCTAACAACACAGGAAGTCAGGTCTATGGTGAGGATGGTTTTAAACCTCTGGGTCAAGCTGGGTGCCGCCTTGCTGCCTTGCTGCTTGCTGCCAGAAGGGGGAGCTGTTTCTGTGCAAACAGAACCCTGCAGGAGGTGACAAGACTCCAGGGATTCCTTACCTGCGACCTCAGGAGCTGGGCCTGCTTTCCAGGAAGGTCCCGCTGAAGTCCTTTCTCTGCTTGGGACCTGGCTTGGAGGTCTAGGAGTTTCCTCTGTAGGGGGTCGAAAGCCATCCCAAAGTCCTTGTGCTGAGCGAGCAAGCTCTGTGAACAGAACAGCAAGTGAAGAGCTTTCCTCGTGGCACCCTGGAAGACCCAGCACTGGGCCAAGCTGTTGCTATGCTTCCTCCACTGCCACCTCCTCCAGGAAGCCCTCCCTGAGCCCTGGTGGGGTCTGGGCCTCTACTTTGGATCACCATGGTATCCTCTCATAATACTTTGCCTATGGTTCTCTAGAACAGGGCCTCCCACCAAATCTTACCAGAAATGCGTTTGTATAAATAAAGCTTTATTGGAACATAGCTATACCTATTTATTTCCCTCTGATTCTCCTCCACCTGTCCTATAGACACTCACATCTCACTGCCTGGGCCTCCACAGCAGCAGTCTGCAGACCTTTGTCACACAGCTCTGTGGACATCTGCTAACTACCTGTGTGTACTTATCTCCACCAGCGGTTATAGCTTTGTGAGTGAAGACCTGGCTTTCTTTCTGGGTTCCCCTGGCTCCTGACTCTGCCTGGTCCTGCTGAGGCAGGGGGATTGCTGGTGTGGAGCCAGGTGGTGCAGCCTAAGCCCTGACCCCACCACCAGGATGAAGATTTGCATGTCCCTGGCTCATAGCCAATGCCCTATAGACCAGAGCTATTATCATCACTGCTACTAGATGCCCAGCAAACATTGAGTGTGTAGAAAAGGCTCATGCCAAGCCAGTGTCTTGATTTAGTGGACTCTGAAGCATATTAATGCTAATAACACTCACTCCCAGCATCATGGTGTTTGCAAGTGTCTGTATCTATGCTCTCTATTACATTTATGTATTTGATGTGTGCATGTGCACATGAGCATATACACCATGGCACAGGAATGGAGTTTACAGGACAGCCTGCAGCAACTGGATCTCTTCCATGTGGGTCCCAGGGATCAGACCCAGGTCATCGGTCGTCTATGCAGCAAGCACCTTTACTCACTGAGCCATGCCCTCTATTTGTTGTCCATGAGCTTGGCAGAAGGCAGTGTGTCTTAACTGCAATGTAGAGAGAGTTTGGGGATGGTTGGGTTGCTAGGGAGACAGTTGCGGGGGTAGGGGGTCGTGCAAGAATCCTACCCTATATATACATGTGGAGCCTGACATTGTGGGAGACAAAGGCATAAACCCAGAGCCACAGGGGCAAGTGGAGACCACAATACCCAGAAGGGTTCCACCAGTCCCACGGCCAGGCTCCAGGGCCCGGCTACCAATATTCACCTGCAGTTTGCTCTTTCTCTGTAGAAGGCTGTTGTGCAGCAGGTCTCTGTCCCTCACAGAGCTCGCCACCTGCTCCAGGAGAGTGGCAGCTTTCTCCTGGCCGAAGACGCTGCCCAGCAGATCGGTCTTCAGCTGCAGCATCGCCATTTGCTCTTTCAGGCGGGAACTTTCCGACAGAGCCGCCTGAGAGAGAGACAAGGGATCCATGAACCTCAGACAGCCAGATAAGCTGGAGCTCATAACTGAGGCCAGGAGCACACCTGCTGCAACTACTGCCCAGGAGCCCCGCCTCCGTGCCAGCAATGCAGTAGAGGCATGCCGGCAGGACGTGTTGACAGGCCCTGAATTTCAGGATCAGTGTTGATTTTTCCCTAACCCCCATCCATCTCGTTACTGAAGCCCGAGGAATAATTTGTCCTCCTTCCTGTGATAGAAACCCATCTCCCCTCCATCATCATCTCCAGCACAAGCTATGACATACACTAGGCCTCTCTTGCTTGACTGCTGCTT
The DNA here is from genome assembly GCF_000622305.1 of Nannospalax galili. Lineage (NCBI taxonomy): Eukaryota > Metazoa > Chordata > Mammalia > Rodentia > Spalacidae > Nannospalax > Nannospalax galili. The sequence continues at coordinate 181,904 of NW_008346390.1, forward strand.
CTTAGTAGGTAACCAGTAACTTACCCTCCAATGTGAAATGGAATCATAAACTTACAAGGTTTGTTTTTTTGTTTTTTGTTTTTACCTTGATTGCATGATTCTCCAGTGTGAACTTTGTAGATGATAGATAATGCCATGTTACCATGTCAAAAGGTTAGACATAACCTGTAAACCATCCTTAAAGTACTGCTGGGTGCTACTGAGGAAGACAGCCTCGGGAAATGAATAGAGCCACACCCAATGTTTGCTCTGAAATGGAATCATAAACTTACAAGGTTTGTTTTTTTTGTTTTTTTGTTTTTACCTTGATTGCATGATTCTCCAGTATGAACTTTGTAGATGATAATGCCATGTTACCATGTCAAAAGGTTGGACATAACCTGTAAACCATCCTTAAAGTACTACTGGGCGCTACTGAGGAAGACAGCCTCGGGAAATGAATAGAGCCACACCCAATGTTTGAGGCTCAGAGTGTTAATTCTGAGGGGAACCTGAGGAGCTGGGTCCAAAAGAACTAGAGCAGGCTCTGTGGAGCCCTGGGCCTGAAATTCATCCCACAAGGCAGGTTCATAGGGGATGCTAAGTACAGCTGCACACATCAGCCAGTTCCAAACACAGACAGATCAAGGGCCTGGCTCACCCATGCCCACCAGCAGTGTCTGGGCTGGGACTTCTCCCTCCTGCCTCTCTGAGGTGTCTGTTTGCTTTCCAGAAGAGCAAGATGGAAAGGGAATCATGACCCTGGAGGAAAGTGACCTCGGACAAGTGGCTTCCCCTCTCCAGGACACACTTCCCTCAACAGTCCAGTAGCAGTGATTAAACCAGTTCTTCCACAGAGTGGTTTCTAGAACCTGGAAGCAGGATAGGCATGTTAGGCAAGAATCCAGTGTTCCCTGTGGCAGTCCCATCCTCTCTCTGAGCACATGACCCTAACTTCTCCCTGGCTCCAACCAATTTCTCATCTGCAAAATGAGGAGGATACAGAAATGGAAGCAAAAATCTGTGTTCTTAGATCTTTCAAAAACAGTAATTGTGACAAAAACTTGGGAAAACCTCAATCTCTAATTATGGATGTGCTACTAAGGTATGTGTCCTCCAAAATGAAAAGTGATGCGGCCTTTGAAAATGATCACTTGAACTCGAATGCTTTGATTTTCTTTTTAATATTTCTTATTTTGTATTGTTTTTGTTATTTTAGAGACAAGGCCTTACTCTGCAGCCCAGGCTAGCTTGCAACTCGCAGTAATTCTGCTCTGTTTTCCAGGTGCTGGGATTACAGGCATGAGCCATCATTCCTGGCTCCAGGAACCATTTTAAATGGTGGCAAACAAAAGCCAAAAAGCATGGAGTGAAAACACCAGCGTCCGCAGCTACGTGATGTGATCCTAAGTCCAAAAAATGGCAGCTAATTACATTTCAAATCAATGGAAAGGCAGGTGGCTTTCATCATACATAAAGGATAGATTTCAGATGTTCTGACCTAAATTTGAGGTTTATCGTACACACGAATTTCATTTTGGGGGTCCTGAGGAGTACCTCAAAAAAGACGGCCATCCGGGCTGGAGAGATGGCTCGGTGGTTAAGCGTGCCTACTGCTCTTGCAGAAGACCTGAGTTTGATTCCCAGCACCCACATCGGGCGGCTCACAATTGCCAGCTTCTGGGGACCAACACCTCCGTCCTCCTCCGGTACCTGAAGTCTGTGCACATACACATAATTTAAAATAAAATAGAGAAATTATAGAGAAAGGACCGGACCCTTGGAAGGGAGGGCCACAATATGCAGCTGAAAACTATGAAGACGGGAGCTGGGAAGAATCATAACTGGGCCTCTTCACAATTCACTTGGGAGCTTAATAAAAACAGATCCTAGGCCTGGGAAGATGGATCAGTGTCTAAAGCTCTTGCTGTGCAAACATGATTACAAGAGTTTGAATCCCTGAATCACATAAATGCTGGGTGGGTGTGACAGCCCACCTGTAATTTCATCCTCAGAAGGTGGCCACAGGGGATGCCCAGAGTCAGCTGGTTAGCAAGACCAGCCATATCAGTGAGCTCTGGGTTTGACTGAGAGACCCTGCCTCAATGACTAAGGCAGAAGTGCAATCGGGGATGATTCCCAACGTCAACCTCAGGCCTTCACATGCAGGTGCACATGTACGCTCACACACATGCAAAAGCATGCATATACCCCCCACACAACATACACAGAAAAAAATGGAAAAGGAAAACACAGAATGGAGAAAGAACACAAATTCTCATTCCAACACGAGCCCCAAACAGAAAAGCACAAGGTTGCAAGCTCCAAGCTGCAGGCACCGGTCTGTGGTCGGGCAGTATTCTCCAGGTCAGTGAAACCAACCCTGGTGTGTCCCTAGGGACACTTGTTCCTCCAAGGGGTGGGGACTGCTGCAGAGAATTGGCTGTGGAGAGTTAGCTACAGAGAGGGAGCTGTGGGGAGTTAGCAGCAGAGGGAAGAGCATTGGTGCAAATTTGGAAGCAGGTGGTGTGGAAAAAATGGCCCCAGTGTCTCACAGGCATGGAGGTGAGAGGGGGCATTTACCGACCTGGGGCGAGACCGCAGGCCCACGAGGCGTGGACAAAAGCTAATGGAGACTGTGGGAGGGGCGTGGAAGTAATCTGGAATGGTGGGCCACTGAGCTACAGAGTGGACCGGGGCACCAGGTGTTCGACTTTTAAGTTAGTCTATTTCTCCTACCCAGGATATAAACTATGAAAAATTCAGATAAAGATGTGTTGTATGGTTTGTCTAATAGCGCCAGGAGTGAGGACCCTAAGAGAACTCGGGCGACACCTAGTAAACGATTCTTCCAGCCAGAAGCCAGATGGTTGGCCAGAAAAGGTGATAGGAAAGTGTTCCAGCATGTTGACGTGGCCCTGGGCCTTCTGGAATGGTGGGTGTTAATTGTTTTCTTTTCCAGAAATCTTTACATTCTCCAGGTAATGTAGGTATGTTTTTATAATCGAAATAGGAAGCAATATAAAAGAAGTTGACACCTGGCATATTTTTGTGCCACTTTCAACTCTGTGTCTAAGACTCCCTGGACACATGAGCATTTTATGGACTGTGAGCTTGATGGTAGCTTAAAGCAGGGTCTGTATAGATCAATCAGAGCCCCTGTATTGCCCTGTATTGAGGAACTTTGTGGCAGACACTGCCAAAGTCTCTCCCTATAGCTCTTCCTCTCTCTCCCTCCCCAAACAGCCAGCATTTTTTTCCATAGAAAAGTGTCCAACTGAAGTCCCAGGATGATTAGGCTAAAGGATCTAGCCAGCCATTCCAATTCCATCATCTTCAGTCAGGAATTGGTCCAGGTCATATGACCTGCCAGACCGATGAGATGTCAGATCTCCCTGTGGGTAGGAGATAGTGATAACGGACAAGGCCCCCCCAGAGATCCCTCCTGTAACAAACACTGCTGCTGGGCTTAGAGAGCTAGCTCAGCAGTTAAGAGTCCTG
>NW_008346390.1:186092-197542 GCF_000622305.1 Nannospalax galili
TCCCAGCACCCATGCAGGGTGGCTTGCAACTGCCTGTAGCTCTAGCTCCAAGAGATCTGATGCCCTCTTCTGACCTTCATGGGCACCTGTGCTCGTGTGCACATACCCACACACAGATATACACACATATGCCTAAGTAAAGATAATAAACAGAATTTAAAAAGTGCAATTAGGGGGCTGGAGAGATGGCTCAGCAGTTAAGAGCACTGACTGCTCTTGCAGAAGACTTGGGTTTGGTTCCCAGCACCCACATGGTGACTGACAACTGTCTGTAACTCTAGTTCCAGGGCCTTTGACACTCTCTTCTGTCTTCCCCAGGCATCGCACGACACAGGTACACTTGCACTTACATGCATGCAGGTAAAACACATATAAAATAAATAAATAAATAGCTTAATCCGATTTTTAAAAGAAGCACATGGTAGAAACCTGAGTCTCTATGACCCAAAGATACTTTCAGCCTGAGGGCATTCGCCAATCTGGAAGAAAGGGCTACATGATGAACTAGCTAGTGATAGCCCCTCAGAACAGAGCACTAAAAGGAGGCAGATTCTGATAGTCACGTCCCCCCTTTGAGGTCTGGGCTCTCAGGATGAAGGGCATTTCCAGAGAACCATCCTCAACAGAGACAGGCCAGCTTCACACAGGGACCACCAGCCTTGAGGTTAAATTTGGAGACCCTAGCCTGGTACTGTCCAGTCACAATAACACAAAACCCTTGTTAATATGATGGTATCCCAAACCAACTAATTCCTATCAGTAAATTTTAAAATACAAGATCCAGACAAAGGGATCCAGGCCCTGATACCTTGATAAGAAGGTGTGGGAGGGGAGACGCCTGGGCCACTGTCCTGCCTGCTCTGTGTATAGGAAATCCAACTCCCAGCCTGCCTTCCCTCAGCATCCCAGAGGGGACCCAGGCTATTGTCCCAACTTTATAGATGCGGAGTCTGACACCACCAGCCTGGTGGGAGGCCCCACATTCACTGTGAGGGAACCTGCATATCAGGCCGGGGCATAAGATGTACTGTTGGGATGACTGAGCTGTCTTTAGGAAGCCTCTGCGGCTTATGTAGCAAAAGCAGATGCACATTGGAAATTTGCAGTGCTCATGTCTGCAGAGGGAAACAACTGCCCTACTGCCTTTGCTGAGTCAGCAGTGACCATGGGCAGAGGATAGGCAGAGGCTGGCCTGAAGGAGTCTCAGCATGGTCAGAGGCAGGGGAGTGGTGTTCATTTACGGAGTAGCCCTCCCTCAGGTCACTACATGACGGAGCCCTCCCAATGCTCAGCCACACAGGCACTTGGCAGAACTTGGGAGCCAAAGGCAAACAGCGAAAGAGAATAGTGTCTGAGTGGACTAGGGACTCACCATCCCCAGTCACCGAGCAACGTAAGAGTGATTTCAGAGTGACCCAGGTTGCAGACAGCAAGCCCACATTCCAGATGTAGAATATAAATTATTCAGCATCCTGAGTGCCACCCACCCTAGGTCAACCTGGGTACCTCTGATACTCCTGGATAGCGGCCACCACGCCGTCTGAGAGTGGTTGTAGGTCAGGGAAGGTGACAAGTTCCTTCAACTGGGTTTGCAGTCGCGCTACGCGAGGCTCCTCTGAGGCCAGTGCAGCCCGTGTCCCCTGCAGGACATGACAAAGCCAGGGGTCAGGTGAAGCACCTCAAAAGGGTGAGAATGTGTATGGAGGGGCTGAGCTGAGGGGGGGGTGTGACTGGCCCGGCTGGAGGACCTTGTCACTGAGGGCATGGACTGGGACCCTTACCCTTGGGCCTGGCCCCTACTTCCCCGGCCTGGAACTTAGCCCTTCCTGTAGCTACAGGGTTGCTAGTTGGTACCACCTGCCTCACAATGACACTGTGACAAATGCTAACTTTGCTTCTCCGTGTCTATTCCCTTCCCACCCTTTTCCTGCAGTCCTAGGCTACGGGAAGTTGCCGTTGAACTACAGGATCCTGCCCCTTGCTGGCTCACACTTAGTAGAAGGTACAGTCTACCACTGCTGTCTACTGAAGCACACCAGCTGTGGTAACAGAGCAGCCTGGAAACACATCTGTGTTTTCATAGCTGTGTGACTTTGGGCTGCAGCCTCAGTGGTAAAATTGGTCCTCACCACCAGTCACATGGGATGTGGGACATTGACAAAGTGGTTGGTACTGAGTGAAGCAAGTGTGTCCCATCCACACTCCCTCAGTCTCAGGAGACATCTGGGCTTCTGCTCTGAATGGTGACAACCTCTGTGCTAGACAAGAACAGCTCCAGCTAGACCAGGAGGGCCATTGGTATGGGCCAGTGACCCACTGAGTGCTGGTACCCAAGGAAGAAAGCTCAGGGCTAGGGGTTCTGGCTTGGGGTAGATCACGTGCCTAGCATATGCAAGGCCCTGGATTCTGTTTGTACCACTGAATAAAAAGACGATGATGAAGAAAGCTCTAACAGAGGAATTTAGGTAACACAGACCATCGGTTAGAAAGTAAGACTTCCTAAGCACCTTTTCTGGCCTGTCATTAAATTCACACAGACCTGAAGTTAAAGAAATTCTCTCAAAGTTGTCCAGGAGGTGAAGAGGAGCTCAGCCTGAGCCCAGGGGTCTATTCCCATGATCCCACCCTTAACCAGTGCACCACAACCCCAACGCAGACTGAGGCGGCGACCCACAAAGACACACAGTCCCCTTTGTAGAAAGATGACATTGCTATGTGCCCCGGCCTGCAGGGAGACTGGAAAAAAAAAACAACAAAAAACAACTGAGTACATTGCAAATGAGTAAAGATTAGGGAAACACCAGGAAGAGAGGTGGAGCAGAATCTGGGGTGACTTTTCTTTTAGGTATTTCCTAGGGCCTCATGCAAACTGGACAAGTGTTCTACCAGGCCCCAACACCAGCCTTCAATATTTTCTTCCATGGAATCCTGATATTAACAGTAAGTCAGGGGTTGGGAAGGTTGGGATCTTTATTTAAAAACTTTGTAAGACAAATCTCCTACTGTGCTTTCACTGACAGTCCCTAGGTGGTGCTGATGGGAGGGGCTGTGAGCCTTCAGGAGGAGGAGAATTCTGGAAGGGATCCTTAGATCCTTGGGGGTGTGCCCTTGAAGAGGACGATGGGCCTGTCTGGTGTTCCTGGCTGGCTCTGCTTCCTGGCTTAGATAACTGGTTGATTCTTCCATTTTTCCATTTACTCTCACCATGATGTGCTGTCCCTGGCACAAGCCCAAAAAAATGGGGTCCCCAGATCTCAAACTGGCTCTTTCAGAAGCATGTACCACAATACCACAATTAACCTTTGCTCTTCATAAGGACTGCTTAAGGTGCTTTGTTAAAGTAACATAAAGGTGACTAAGAGCTCCTGAGTGGGTGGGAGGGGCCATCTTCTGATCTGGAGCCCACACTCCCTTCCCCACATGGACGTCCCTCTCAGCCTCCCCAGGCCCTGCCCTCTGCTTGCCACTCATCATCTCTCCACTGTGAGCTTTCCCTCCACCACTAACCTCCCTGCTCACTGGCTGGGACACCCATTTCTCATGCCACTCCTGGGAAGAGAAGGGCTTCAATGCCCAAGTCTAGCTGTCCTGTGTTCCTTGGTCTTACTTATTCACCAACTCACTATGTGACTTTAGGGACTGTGGACAAAACAATCTTTTCAGGTTCAGTTTCCTTATCTGTAAAACAGGGTTGAACACCCCCCTTGTCTATGACCCTTTCAGGGAGCTGGGGTGCCAGAGTCAGGAAAACCAAAGAGAGACAGCTGGCCTGGAACTCATTATGTAGGCCAGGCTAGCCCACGTGCCTCTGTGTCCCAAGTGCTGGGATTAAAGGCCTATGCCACCACACCCTCCTGAGAGATGGTTCTTAAGGTGGAACCCGATTCTTATCACAGATGTGTCCCATGTGGCTTCTGAGGCCCAACACACCCAGGCTGCTCCATCTTGGTCAAAAGCTACTCACCGAGCACAGTCTCCAGTGGGCCACCAGCTCATCCTCTGTGGCAGTTTTCACCGAGGGCTCCAGGCCCTCCTGGGCCAGCCTCTGAAGACCCTTCCTAAACACTCCCAGCTCGGCCTCCAGCTGCTGGATCTGCTGCTCACAGGCCCCCCTGGACTGGAGCAAGCCCTGTAGTCGTCCTTCCTCCTCCTCCCAGAGGACTCGAAGCTTCTCTAGAACCTTCCTCATCTCCTCCAGCTCTCCCAAGATCTTCTCTGCACCCAAAGGGGAGGTGCTCTTAATGACACCCGCAGCCTGCTCCTCCAGCCTGTTCAAGGACCTCTCGCCCCTGGGGAAATCCTTGGCGATGTCCTAAGGGGTGATGGGGCACAGCAGGGAAGCAAGGGTTAACTGCACTGCTCAGAGCCGCTCTGGGGGCTGACCCAAGGGTGGACTGTCTGCCCTCAATAACTCAACTTATGACACAGAATTATTCCCTCCCAAGTCCTTTTCAACGCATTTGATTACTTTGAGGAGAAAGTTTCCATTGTCTTCAGCACTTTCTGGCTAAAGTTTCTTTAAAATAAACTATCTCAAAGCCATCAGCAGGCTAGACCATGGAACCATGTAAAATCGGGGGGGAATCACGTCTCATTCACCATGCCTAGTTTTATTTTTTTTTTTATGTTTTTACACTAATTCTAAATGGTGCTTGCTTTCCCTTTACAACAGTGATTTCAGCTTTCTTTTTTCTTTTCTTCTCTCTTGAGAGAGAGTCTCATTATATACAAATATATAGCCTACCCTGGCCTCAAAGTTTCAATCCTCCTGTCTTAACGTCCTAAGCCCTGGAATCACGGGGGAGCACCACCACTTGGCTTTAAGTTTTCTTTCTAAACATTCAAAGGCAAGTCGATTTAAATATAAATACTAAAAAAAAGAACAAGTGTCAAAAAACACAGTAAAAGATAGCAATGGCTCAGTGGTTAAGAGCACTGGCTGCTCTTGCAGAGGACCCAGATTCAGTTCCCAGCACCCACATGATAGCTAATAATCATTGTAACTCCAGTTCCAGGGGATCTGATGCCCTCTTCTGGTCTCTTCAGACACTGCACACACATGGTGCACTTACATACATGCAGACAAAACATTAATACACATAAAATCAAAATAAATTTTGAAACAGAATTTTCTTGAATTGCTAATGATAACACATCCACTCATTGGGTCCAGGGAGCCAGAGGCTTCTTCAAGGCCACATAACCAGTGTGAAAGCTGCTGTGAACCCGCTTCCCCACAACCTAATACCACACAAAGTTCTTTACCTTGCACATGACTGGCATCTGGGCTAGATGACTATGCTGAGCTGTCCTGGCCATTGTAGGATGTTTAGTCACATCCTTGACCTCCATTCTCTAGAAGCCAGTGGCATCACCCACAGAGTTGTGACGAAAATGTCTCCTGACATGCTATCTCCCCTGTATTTGAGACCCACAGGTCTAGCCTGGAGTCCTATGAGTCCAAGTGCCCCACCTATCAGTCATGCCTCTCCTCCCATGGGTCTGTGCTGCAGGATGTCTGTGTCTCACATGGCATCTAACATTCCCCACTTGCAGCATGGGGTAGTCCCTCAGCAGGGCCCTGGGACACCCTGAGATGCCATGGCTGGGACATAGTGGTGTACCTGCAGTGAGGAGAGGCGGAGCTCTGTGGTCAGCTTGCAGTTCCGCCCCAGGCAGCTGTGCACCTTCTCCACCACGGCCTTCAGCCACAGCTGGAACTCATCCACACCCTCCTGGTACTGTTCATGCTCCTGGGTCACCTGTGCCAGCAGGTTTACCCGGTCCTGCAGGAAAAATCACCTTCCATGAGGGTCCCCAGCCCAGCTAGGAGCCTCCTCGCTAGCTGTGTCTGGGGCCCTTTGAAGCCAAAAAACCAACAGTTGGCCTAGGGGTGTATGTCTGTACCCATGTGTGCCAGGGTTGCAGGTGGCAGAGCCATGATCTGGTCTCCCTAACCAGCCCTAGGGAGACACACACATGCCAGCACCAGGCCCGGTCAACCCTGGATCAGACATTCATTCCTGCTGTGTGTGAGGTATGCCGCTGGACTGGGCTGTGGGGACAGCACAAAAGAACACAGAACATTGTCCTTCTGAACCAAGTATAGGCAATGCTAAGTGCTTTCTATGCTGAGCTCCATGAACCCTCCTGCGCCCCCCATGAGGCACTCCCATTATTATCACAACTTGAGAGACAAGGACACAGAGATAGAGAAGGCTCAGAAAGATTAAGTGACATGCTCAAGGTCATCCAGCCAGGACAGCCTAAGATGTGGGCCTGCGCTACATAAAAAAGCTAGCTGAGCGTGAGCCAGAGAGCAAGCAGTCTATCTAGTGAGCCAGCAAGCAGTCTTCCTCTGTATTTTCTGCTTCAGTTCCTCCCTTGACTTTCTTCAGTGATAGACTGTGACTTGAAAGTGTAAGCCAAATAAACCCTTTCCTCCCCTAAGTTGTTTTTGGCCAGTGTGTTTTTTCACAGCAACAGAAAAGCAAATTAGAGTCAAGGGAGGTGGCTCGCAGTCCAAGTCAAGGAAATGGAGCAGGAGACTCCTTTATAAGCACATCTGTGTGGCTGGACCACAAGTGATAATTTAATTAACACTCAATGATCACAAAACACACCCTCCTGAAAAGGAACCCTGGAGTCAGACACTCCAACAGGCCTGAGCTGAGATCCAGACAGCACATGTGAGACTCCACACTCGCTGCTCATCAGGGTATCACGGACTGTTTCTATCGGGCTGAACACTTTCGCTTTACCTGCCCTGTGACTTCTGTCACCATTGCTCAATCTTCTGGGCACCACTTCTGTCTGATAAGCAGCCACTGACAACGTGGAAAGGGACGGCCCAGCACCCAGCAAACCTTTCTTATAAACACTCAAACTTGAACTTCGCGTCATTTTCCCATGTCATGAAATAGTTTTGAATTTTTTCCTGCCCATTTACATACATGAAAACTGTTCTTGGCCCAAGGCCACCCAGCCACAGGAGGGGCTGGACTCGGGTAAGTGAGTTGGAATGTACTGACCTCGGCTCCTCACCGTGGAACAAAGCCATATCTAAGAAGACCCTTCCTAATCCTGGTGGAGGCTGAGTCATGGCCCTTCCCTGGGAAGGGTGGCCAGGTAGGTGGATGTGAAAACCTTTCCCAGCAGCCTGTGTATACTTCCCCTTACCACATCTACACAGTAGTAACCCCTTAAACCACTGCACCAACCACAGCAAACAGGAGAAAACCTGTCCATTTTAGAGATAGGAAAGTCAAGGCTTAGAACCAGGCTATTCAAGAAAGATCTGAGAAGTCTCTCAAAGCAAGGACTTCGGCATCCCAAACTAGACCCTTGCAAGGAACATCACTTTCATATTTCAGTCCTCTGCCCCTAGAGAGCACTGGGGTCTCTCCAGTTCCTTTGATGGCTCCCACTGTCTGTGACATGATTTGCACCCAGAGCTCCCTCCATCATCAGGATGAGAAACAGTTGGTTACTAGGAGCCACCGAGGCTGAGACTGCTGCTGATGGTGATGGATGTGGGTGGGTGGTGATCCCTCCCAGGAACCGGCAGGGGCAGCTTCCCTCCTATAAGTGATGAGGTGCTGGCTTCCAGCAAGGTCCAGGGTAAATAAAAGTCTCTGTGATGGGGAGCAGGCACTGGCGAGCAGTGAGGCAGGCAGGAATCCAGATGAGATGAGTGCCAGGCACAGCCATTTCAGACCTCAGCTTTGTGGTAGGGTGACAGGTAACAAATGGGCACGGGCTCCGCCTTCTCATTAAACCAAACAATTAAACCGTCTGTAGCAGGCAGAGTTGTCAGCAATGTCAAAACCCAAGCAATTAACAGGGCTGCTGGGATTTATGTCCCCCACAAAGGGCTGCACGAGGGCTCTGACCATGGCAAGATGCCAGATAGCCCTTCTGTAGGCGGGAAAGGGAGGATGTTGCTGTTGCCTCATGTTCTCAGAAAACGGAAGCAATGGATTCAAACCCAACACACAAAAGCTCCTGGAACCAGCCTGCCCACCTGCCCGCATTTTCAAAGTGTTGGCGGGACAGAAGCTGCAGCTCACTTCTAGGTGCACCCAGAAGCTTCCTCAAGGATGGTCACAAAGGCCAGAGGGAGTGGTCTCATTCCCACCAATACCAGAAACTGTACTGCCTCACATGTTGGTCTTCTAGACAAACAGAGTGGGGCCAGTGAGATGGTCCCGTGAGATGGTTCCGTGGGTAGGGACTGTTCCCTTGTCACCAAGCCTGACAATTGGGACCCATGTGGTAGAAAGAGAGAATAAGGGGCTAGAGAGATGGCTCAGCAGTTAAGAGCACTTGATGCTCTTGAAGAAGATCTGAGTTTGGTTCCCAACACCCACAAAAAGTGGCTCACAACCACCTGAAACTCCAGCTCCAGGGTATCTGATACCCTCTTCAGACCTTGGAGGATACCCACACACATGTGCCAGGCACACACACACACACACACACACACACACACACAAATGTATTTTTTAATTACAAAACAGACCTGTTTTATAGGTAAAGCAGAGCCTGTTGGACAGCATGGTTGGAAAGGAGCCCTCACTGTTGAAGCTGAGGTGTCAGTACAGCAGCATCGGACTCTCCTTACTGGAGGCAAGGCCTGCACCCCTGGACAGATAGGACTGACCCCTCCAGGACCCTCACTCTGTCACTGGGGAAGGACTACCTGGGAGAGAGCTTTTCACACAAGACAGAGTCTTCAGCAAGTAGTCAGAGCAGGTGACTGGGAGGCATCTGGGCCACCAAGATCTTGGGGTGGAACACCAGACATGCTGCACACCCCACTCTGTTTGGGATGAAGCCAGAGCACTTCCTTCTGCCAAGGGGAGGAAGGCAGGAGCACCCAGCAGATAAGTGTCCAGGTCTGCACTCCACTGTACCAATGAGGACCCAGGGTTATAGAAGCCACATTTCATGCTAAGGGTGCAAGAAGTTTGCACCTCTCAGAGGGTTCTTAGTCTTCTGAAGGTCACAGCTCTCTCTCAGGGTCCAGGGGAGTTTTGCCTCCTCAACTCAGAAAATTACACACAGACACACCACACACATATACATACATACACATGTACACACACACCCATATATACATATATGCACAGATAGGCAAACATACATCCACACATACATAGATAAGCATACATACTGCACGCACACATATACCACACACATACACATACACACATCCCACATACACCACACATTCCCACATACCCACACCACATGCACACGCACACATGCACACACATACACACATTCACACACAAACCCTCTTTACATTTCCTCTCCTCTGCTTTCTGAGCTCAGGGCTCTGTTGATTGACCCAGTGCACTTTTCTATAAAGTCATAGTAAGGGGTCAGTCACCCTTCCTAACCAGGCCTGAAGGGACAGACCTAGAGAGAGAATTGCTCTTAAGCCTGCCCTGAACACTTGGGACTGGGTAGCCTAGAAGAGGCCAATAGGCTTTACCTGTAAGAACCAAGCCTGATCCCCCCCCCTGCCCATCCATCCTAACTCAGTGTGCTGCCTGGGGAGTCTCCCAAGGACACGAGGCGGGAGGGTTCTCATTCACTGGGTAAGCAATGCCAAGCACCTGCTATGTGTCAAACAAGGACGCTGCAGCTGTCTAACCACACCACTGCAGAGTGGAGGCCATCCCCATCCTTGAAACCAGCCAGTTTTCAAAGAATTTGAAATCTAGTCGGTTTAAGTGAGCAGCACCCCTCAAGGCCACACCACTGGGCAGCAGCAGCACCTGGCCTAGCACCCAGTCATTCTCAAGCAGCCGGGGGCAGAGGCTTCCAATCTCTGTTGTCATGCTTGGGATCTATGTCCCCAGCTGGTGGCACTATTGAGAGGTGACTGGATCTTGATGGTGCTAACTTCATCAATGGGTCATTAATGAGTTCAAGCTGACTGGGCAACTGGAGGGTGGAGGCTGCCTGAAGAATGTAGGGCACTCGGGGTATGCTGCAGAAGGGAGTATCCTGTTCCCAGTGCCTTCCTGTCTCCTCTCTGCTTTCTGGCTGAGGAGGTGAGCAGCTTGCTGTACTGCAGTCTCCTTCCACCATGGTGCTCTGCCTTACCTCAGTCCCATAGCAGTAGTCAGAATGAAAATCAGAAGGTTTTGAGCCAAGATCAAAACCTTCCCTCCTTTCAGCTGTTTTCCTTGGGTATTTTCTCCCAGTGATGGAAACTCTCACACTCACTAATTATAGAATTTCTTTCCTATACGTTGTGGGCTTAAGAACCCCAAGAGGCCCCAGTGCTGAGGACTGTTGAATAAATCAACATCCTCCCACAACACACGCAGGAATGTGGGGATCAGGAACACAGGCTTTGGGGCCACAGGCCAAGCGCACCACAGGAAGGAACACCTCAGGGCAGAAATAGAATGCTGTGGTTGCCAGCCTGGAAAATGCACACTGTGCCTGGGCCTTGATTGCAGGGAGCTGGGGTTGCTCCCTCAGGCTGCAGTCGGAATGAACTTCAAGACCGGGAGGAGCAGAGACCCCCTCCCCCATGGAGAGTCAGAGACCTAGAGAGCTGCCACCACCATGGGATCATGACACATACTTCAGTAAACATCTTATGGCAAGGAAGCAGCATGCCTTAAAAAAATGACAAGAACCAACCTTTCAGTACTTGGAGCCAAGAACCTACTGCTTCAATATGGCTCAGGGTTCAAGTTTTAAGTCACACCTTAGCTAACTCCATGTTAGCACAGTGACAGAGAAACAGGAAACATGAAAGTGAACTCCCAGGGCGTCTGGCTAAAGCAAGCTAAAGTTCTAAGGGCTGGTTTAGCCATGGGGCTGCAGATCAAGCTCTACTGGGATGGGCTCTGCCTAAAGCTCACAGAGCCCAGAGGAAGAGGCACAGGGACACCAGCATCCACCCCTGAGCTCCAGCTGTCAGATATGGATGCTCAACAAGTAAGAACATAACCCCATTGCACACAAAAGGGACTTTAGAAATAAAAGGAGAGGGGCTGGAGAGATGACTCAGCGGTTAAGAGCATTGGCTGTTCTTGTAGAGGAACTGGGTTCAAATCCCAGCACCCACATGATGGCTAACAACTGTCTGTAAATCCAGTTCTAGGGGATCCAACTCTTCTGTCCTCCACAGGCATTGCAGGACACGGGTGCACTTATACACACAAGCAGGCATAACACTCATACACATAAAATAAAAATAAAGAAATAAAAAGGGAACAGGTGAACATAATAAAGAACACTAAAGAACAAATAATTTATCAAAAGTAATCATTGAACTCAATAACTCAGTGAACTGTTTCAAAAGCACAGTCAGAATGAGGCAGGAAAATGCAGGGGATGGACAGAGAGGAACCGCGGCCAGAAAGAAAGAACAGCGAGCAGTGGATGGGCCTAAGGGCTGAAGAGAGAGGTTAAAAGGGAAG
>NW_008346390.1:197717-210089 GCF_000622305.1 Nannospalax galili
TGTGGGAAATGAATAGGATGGTCCAATAGCTGGTGCACCTATATTAAGCTTCCACATATATACTGAGTCCTGAGAAACTCTGGGGGTATGGATAATGGGTGGGTGTGATGGTTGGAAGGACAGGTGGATGGGTGGATGAAAGGTGGATGGATGAACAGGTGGGTGACGATGGATAGTCAATAATGAGAGAGTGGAGGGCATGGGGACAGATGGTGGAGTGATAACTGCATGAGGGGAGGACCTGATGGGTGGATGGGCAGATGGGTGGGTGGACCACTAAGTGGTTGGAGAGATAAATAGGGGATTGGGTAGCTGAGGGGAGGAAGGCCGATGAGTGAATGACTAGATGGACAGGAGAGCTAGAAGAATGGGTAGACAGATGTTTGGGGAGGTAAATGTTTGGGGAGCAAAGGGGAGGCCTTCAGTAGTATGGGGGGAAGCAGGTGGAAGAGGGGACAGATGGGCAAGGAGGGAGGCTGGAAAGTGGGTGGGTAGATGGACAGATGGTGGGTGGCTGGTGAAAGGATTGTGAGTGGGCAGAAGGAGGGGCTGGATGGCAGATGGGGTGGAGATGTGAGTAGATGATAGATTTCCCCACGCCTCACCTGGGCTCTGGCCTTCACAGCATTGTACTCGGCCTTCATCCTCTTCTGGGCATCTTCGTCCACACTGGGGTCCCCAATCCTGTTGAACAGGGAGCCCGCCTCCTCCAGCAGCCGGTCCAGGAGCACCTCCTGGTTGTCCACGCTGTGCAGCAACACCTGGGCATGGCTCAGCTGCCACTGCTTCTCCTTCAAGCCCAGCTGCAGCTCCACTGGGGGCTCCAGAGTCACCACCATCTTCTGGAACCAGCGGTAAAACTCATCCCGGGCCATCAGGTACTCACTCCAGTGGAGCCACACCCACTCGATGCGGCTGTGGGCACAGAGACCATGGGGCCATCAGATGCCTGCCCCCTGGCTCCTGGGCAGAGAGACTTTGCCACTGTCCCCTCCCAGATACTGGTGGCTGTGTGATGGGGACATGATGATGCCCTCTCTGCCTGGAGTCATGAGAACAACTGACTTGAATTCCAGGTGTCAGACTCCTCACCTACAAGATGAGACCTCATGTTCTACAAGTAACCTCCCAGGTGAGGTCAAGCCTCAGATTCCTCCTCAGCCATCTGCTGGGGAGATACAGTTCCAATGGCCCCAAGTCACCAGTACCCGGCATCCTGGCTCTGAACTACCACTGCCAGTGCACAGACCCCCTACTCTGCCCATTGTTAATGTTCAGATAGCCCTGCCCCCTCACCAACAGGGTCTCAAGGGCTTCTCATGCTCCTGAGAAAAGGAACAGAGCTGATAAGCACCTTGGTCTTTGAAGTCAAGAGAAGCAGACTTTTCTCCACTGTTTGGCCAACACAGCAGGCTTCCCCTTTGATCTCTAAAGAGGACAGGTTTTAACAGTCCTGCTCTCCCACTTCCCCCCACTCAACCTTAAAAAAATATATACATCTTCCCACCTTCTGCAGGAAGCAGAAGCCTCTCCCCTTAAAAGACCCCAGCTCACGACCCAGGGCAGACATTTTCCCTGCCTGGAAGGGAATCTGTCCCATGTGTTCCTGTGCTAATAAACTCTGCTTTCTCCTGATCAACCCTATTCATCATATGGCTACTTTTTATCTATCAGATGGTGCTCTTAGCACTTGCTGCCAGAAAGCAGTCAGGAGATTGTCTGTTGTTGGGCAGAGCACAGCTGCCTCTACAGGCCAGTTAGTGGCCACCTGGTGCAGACAGACTGGGGGCCTGTGTGAAGGTTCGGTTCCGGGGTTCTATAAACTCTCAGGGTAGCTGTGCCCCATTCACCTGCCTCAGTATCCTCATTTCTAACATGGAGAAGGTTTTATTTCTCCAGCCAACATTAGGAGGAAGAGTTTGAAAAGCAGAAAGCTGCCAGGTGTGGTGGCGCACGCCTTTAATCTCGGCACTTGGGAAGCAGAGACAGGAGGATCTCTGTGAGTTCGAGGCCAGCCTGGTCTACATAGCGAGTTCCAGGCCAGCTGGGGCTATAGGGAGACCCTGTCTCAAAAAACACCAAAGAAAAAAAGAAAAGCCGAAGGCTCTGTGGAGAAATCCTCCTCCACCATGTTCTTGTTTTATGAATGTGGAGAGGATCCTCAGCTCCTGCCTCCCAAGGGTCGCCATGTGCCAAGCACAGGGCTTTATTCCTGAATTTCTCTGTCTCCTTCCATTAAGAACACTGGATTGCCCATCCACCAGAGGAAGTGCCCGAGGCTTAGAGAAGTCAAGGAACCTTTACAAGGCCACACAGGAAGAAACCAGTTGGGCAAGAATCAATGCCATCTGGGTGTGCACAGGTCTCCACTGCAGTCCCTCCCCTAACCTGACTCCCTGGTCTAGGCCAGCATTCTGGCTAAAGTGCTGCAAACCTTCTTCTTGTACACCTACTGTGTGCGTGCATGCACCTGCCAAGGTGTGGATATGGAGTTTGAGGACAACCTGGAGGGCTGGTTCTTGCCTTCCACCTTGTTTGGGTTTCTTGGTTATCACGGCATACACCAGACTAGTTGCAAACTTCCAAGAAATCTCCAGTCTTCCCCTCCCATCTTGCCACAGGGGCCCTGGGATTATAGACAAGCACGAACACGGTGTGATGGTTTGAGTGAGAAATGGCCCCCAATGTGAACACTTAGTCAGTTGGCGCTACTGTTTGGGGGAGAGTCATGGAACCTGCAGGAGGTGTGGCCTTGCTGGAGGAAGCGTGTCATTGGAGGTGGGCTTTCTCTGCTTCCTGTGCCTGCTTGAAGATGTGACAGCTCAGCTTTCTGCCCCACCGCCTCTGCTGCACACCTCCCCACCACGAAGGACTCTTCTCCCTCTGGAGCCATAAGCCAAATAAACTCTTCCTTCTGTAAGTTGCTTCAGCCATGGTGTTTATCACAGCAACAGAAAAGTAGCTAATATATGCACCCAGCTTTCCATTGGTTCTAGGGATCTGAACTCAGGTCCTCAAGCTTGTACAGCAAGTGCTTTGTCCACTGAGTCATCTCCCCGGGGCCAGGCCATCTTATGCCTGAGCCCTTCTGTTGTCCTACTGGAGAAGACACCACGTAAACAGCCTATTAGAGCTGCTGGAACACAGGATGGCTTCCTGTGTCCACTGTCATTATATTTGAGTGTAATTAGAAAGACGCACTGGCCTGAATCCCAAAAGGAAACCTCAGCCTGAAAAGGTGCTGCTCAGGCAGGGGTCCCAGAACAGCATGGTGGTAGGCAAGGAGAGTCACCAGCATCCGAGGACACGGGCCCAGCGAGGTCCCCTGAGCTGCTGCCCTACCTGTGGCAGTGAGTCATGTAGGTGACGGTCTCTTCCCATTGGGCCTTGATGTCCCTCAGTCGGGTCAGGATCTCAGGCTTCTGGCCCTCATGGCAGCTAGACAGGAGGGCCTCGGCTGCCCGCAGGACCAGCTCCACCTTCACACGCCCCTCAGGCTCCAACTGGCAGATTTTCTGAGGACACAAAAGCCAGTTCCCCAGGGTCAGACGTAATGCCAATGGGCACGGACAGTGTGGCCTGGCCCTAGGAGCTGGGGTTCAGCTCAAGGTCCCACAGCCCCTCTTCGCTTTGAGGAGGCGGGGAGCTTTGAAGGTTAGTCCTGCCCTTGACCACTGTGCTGTGTGTAGCTTCAAACTCAGATAGCCTAACTCGCTCCTTGCCTTTCCCATTCTGTAGTGTGACCGTGAGTACATCGGACTCTCAGGGTTTTACTCATGAGGAGATGAGGACGTGCAGGCAGTGCCCATCCCAGTGTGTGTGGCTGTGCACTGACACCTTCAGATCTGCTCTTAGAAGCCGGTGAGGCCCCCACCCAGCTGAGGCTCAACAGGAGTCAGCCACTCTGCTTTGTCTGCCCTTTGCTCGGAGGCCCTGCCCCCATGGGTGACAGGAACAGCGGAAAGTCCATTCTGATAGGAGGCTCACTCCAGGACACCCTGGGGCTCAAGTCCCTGCAAGCCCACAAAGGCCAGCGATGCTCCATCAAACCTGCCTGTCTCTTCCAGCCTCTGTCCCCTCTCTATTATTTATCATCGGTGTGTGTGTGTGTGCGTGTGTGTGTGTGTGTGTGTGTGTGTGTGATGTGTGAGTGCAGGTTTGTGTGTGTCACAGTGCACGTGCAAAGGTCAGAGAACAAATTTCAATAGTCAGTTCTCTCCTTCCACCATGGGTCCTGGGAACTGAACTCACGTCATCAGGGTTACCTAATGTCCTATCAACTCGCTAAACCTGAGGACGGAGCCTCAAGTGAGGAGGAACTTTCCAGATCAGATTGGCTTGTGGCCATGTCTGGGAAGGCTCGCCTTGACTGTTAATTGACTTGGGAGGGTCCAGTCCACTGTGGGCCGCACCATCCCTAGGTAAGTGGGCTTGGGTTGTTTAAGAGAGCAAGCCAGCCGTGATCCCAAGCAGCATTCCACTAGGTTCCATTTCAAGCTCCTGCCTTGAATTCCTGTCCTGACTTCCCTCAACAATGGACTGCAACCTGGACCTGTAAGCCAAATATACCTTTCCTCCTGACATTGCTTTTGGTTAGGGTGTTTTATCATGGTAAAGGGATGAAACTAGAAGATACAGCAGGCACCTTTAGTGGCTGAGGCATCCTGCTGGCCCCAGCCCTGTCCCCATCCCCTCTCATGGATGCTTGTTGTAAATGCCCAAATCTTTAATCTCATCTTGACATCGGCTTCTTGGTGGATGAGCACCGAGCATGGCAGGTAGTTAATCTCTGCTCTATTAAGCGTTATTATTCCAGTTCATCAACATAAGCTTGGCCTCCCAGTCAGATTATTGGACCAATTCCAGGGTCACTCTAGATGATCTTTGCCATGTGACTTCAGTACTTTAGGCCTATGAAAGTGGGGAGGTAACAGTTATGGACCTAAAGGGGAGACAGTAACAGCTATGGCACCAGAGACCCGGTGAGCCATAGGGTTAGCACACTGCCTGGCACGTACTATGCTGGCTGCCAGTAATTACCCACTGGTTTTCGGGTTTTTTTTTTTTTTTCAACAGACAGTATGAATCTATTTTTTCCTCTTTTATTATCACTTCATACTTACTTGGTTTATTTACTGACAGTTCCCTGTTGGCCTAAACCTCAAGCTCAGTTCCCCAGCCTGTCCCCTGGAAGCTGTCAATTTTCTCAGACTCATGTCCCACTGGCCTTGTTGTCTCTGCCCCTTCTCCACAGACAGGGTGAGAAGGGCTCCTACCCCTCTTTGGCTGCTGTGTGACCCCAGGCAGATCACTCAACTACTCTTTGCATCCTTTTCTCTCCAGTGACAACATAACAATCCCTGCTTCATCTGACTCATGTATTATTATTTTTTTTTCTTGGTCTTTTTGAGACAGGGTCTCCCTGTAGCCCCAGCTGTCCTGGAACTCACTATGTAGACCAGGCTGGCCTTGAACTCACAGAGATCTGCCTGCCTCTGCCTCCCGAGTGCTGGGATTAAAGGCGTGCGCCACCACACCCGGCTCATGTATTATTTTAAAGGCAAACACATTGATAAAATACACATGTATTTTTGTCAGTGGTTGAGCAATGAATTACACAGACCCACCCCCAGCACATGCAAATGGGAAACGGCCCCCACCCCTCCTTTGCTCCATAGGCTAATGGGTAGACAGGATGACAACTGTATAACAGAGACTTCAGGCCCATGCATGTTATCAAAGAGCGGAACTAAAGCAGCATCTCCCCCTCAGGGCCTCTGTACACATATGGCACAGGGAATGTGGAGAGTGAGGCGCATTCCCACAAGAGGGAAGAGGTTCTTTCTGTCCTGTGGGTGACAGGATGTGGCAGGTCACCCCCTCCGATAAGGACCCCCATGTCCCACTCAGCAATGAATGACTATGAGGAAGACAGAAGGACCTCCATGGCCAGGGTAGACTGCGGGATGTTCCAGACAGAGCATCATCAGCCAACACCGAGGACTCCGCCCACCTCCAGGAATAGCATGGCTGAGGATAAATCTCTTACCGCCCAGAGATTTTATCTGATTAATAATAACACTTAGAAGATGGTGTATCTCACTCCCTAGAAGCTGAAGGAGACTCTAGTCCTCACATCTGCAAGGTAGGTTTACAACTGAGAGTGCTGAGGACCCATGGAAAGTCCAGATCCCCTGAGACTGAAGCGATGAGGCTCCTGGGTTGTGCCCCCCTCCTCCCAGGCCACACCCCCTGATCCCCATGAGGGAGGCACAGGACTTGGGGGGACATGGATGCTGAGATCCTCTGCTTCTTTTTTTTTTTTTTTTTTTTTTTGAGACAGGGTCTCGGCCTGCCTCTGCCTCCTGAGTGCTGGAATTAAAGGAGTGGGCCCAAAAGCAACACTCTGCTTTTTTTTGTTTGTTTGTTTGTTTTTCTGTCTTTTTGAGACAGGGTCTCCCTATAGCCCCAGCTGTCCTGGAACTCACTATGTAGACCAGGTTGGCCTTGAACTCACAGAGATCCGCCTGGCTCTGCCTCCCAAATGCTGGGATTAAAGGCTTGCGCCACCATACCCGGTTTACTCTGCTTAATCTAAGCAAGTGACCTTGATGAAAGGGGAGAGGAACTGGCAGGTCCCAGAGGAGGCAGAACACCAAGCAATGGCTCCTCCTCCAACCTGCAGTAGACTAGCCTCCAGTTACCTGTCACCAGCTGGGAAGAGGTATTTCCTGTGCCCTGGAGTCAGGAAGAGCCTGAGGCTACAGCGGAGAGGGAAGAGCCAGAGCTGAGAATTGCTCCCTTTCCTCCAACACCGCTCATATGTAGCATTCCTAAACACATTACAGTTGTACCTGAATAAACAGTCTGACTCTAAGCATTAAGTTTTAATAACCAAGAACTGACCTGAACTCAGAGTTCATCCCTTCAGATGGCTCAGAGAACTACGTTCCCGACCCAGGCCTCACCCATACTTTTATTCTAAAACATTTCTCCAGCATCAATTGGGGAATTACAAGTTGGAATGCACCCTTATCGGAGAATCTCAATCCCTAGGCCTAAAATATATCATACAACACAGTTAAGCATTCTTCTCAATTTTCACTGTTTTTTTTTTTTTTTGAGACAGGGTCTCCCTGTAGCTCCAGCTGTCCTGGAACTCACTATGTAGACCAGGCTGGCCTTGAACTCACAGCGATCTGCCTGCCTCTGCCTCCAGAGTGCTGGAATTAAAGGTGTGTGCCACCACACCCGGTTCAGTTTTCACTGTTTTTAATGAGGACAGAAATATGAAAGTGCTTTGAAATGCTAATTCAAGTACACCTACATTCATTCACTATCATGGGTGAAGGGCAAAGTGGCATCCTGAAGGACCAAGGTCAAGTGTCCAGGTGACAAGAGCACATGGTTCAGTGAGCTTGTTAAGATTATAAACAGTGGCTTTGGGTTCAAGGTTGAGTAAAAGTCCATAGTCCAGAAGTCATTCCTATATCTGAGGGCTCTGATCCATGGCTGGGGCTCTGTGCAAGGTCCGTCACCAGCAAGAGGGGGTGGGGTGAAGGTCTGACAAGATGCTTGAGCTGTGGCCTCAGCAGGTTGGAAGCAGCTGGTGGCAAGCATCAGGTGTGGATTAGATGAAGAGAAGAAGCTGGAGGTCAGGAAAGCTGGCTTAGTCAGGGCCTCCCCTCAACCCAGCCAATACCAGCTGACCACCTGTATGGTGCTAGGCAGTGGGGTGCAGGCAGGGCAGAGGGAGGGCTGCATACAAAAGTACCACTCAATACGGTGCCAAAAAGTACTGAAGGAGGGACTCAAGGAGGGACTGGAAGAAACGTGAGACTTCTTCACAGAGGAGGCTGCACAGGTGTCAAGTCTGGGAATGGGGCAGGCAGTTGGAGCAGGGGGAGGAGCCAATGTGCAGAAGCAAGATGTATCTAGGGGTGTATATGTTTGACCTCTGGAAGTCAAACCTCAGGAGATGCTAGGGTGGCCCTGATCCAGAAGGGGGTCTGGAAGCCTGTGAAAGATGCTGAGGCCAGAAGTCAAGTGCAAGGCCCAGAAGGCCAGGCACCAGAGAGAGGAGGCATGGAGACCTAGGAGAGGATCTGGGGGTACTGTGAGCACAGACATGGCCTCTATCCCAGCACCAAACCCACAAGAAGCATGGTCACTCAGGTCAAACTGAAGGGTATCGTGAGGAGTCACGGCTCATGGACAAAGCCTTGGTGACAGGAAATTGAGGAAGAATGTGTGGGCAACAGTGGAGGTAGTGAAGGCCTGAAGGTAGGGTCTCAGCTGGTGGACTCCTGTTGCCAGGTGAAGCCTGGTTTTCCTTCAGTGGACAATGGGGAGCCATGCAAAGCCTTAGAGGAGGACATCACAAGATCTGTTGTGAGGATTAATCTTTTTTTAGATAATTTTTATTTATGTATACGAGTGTCTTGTCTGCATTTATGTAAGTTGCACCCATGTTGTGCAATGCCCACAGAGGCCAGAAGAGGATATTGGATCCCCTGGAACTGGAGTTATGGACAATTATGAGTGCTGAACCTGGGTCCTCTGCAAGAGCAGCCAGTGCTCTTAACTGCTGAGTCATCTCTCTAGCCCTGGGATGGTTACTCATGACTGTGAACTTGAGTGGATTGACAGCCACCTAGGAGACTGGTAAGGCCCATCTCTGGGCCTGTCTGTGAGGGCTCTGATTAGATCAGTGGTTACTTTTTGTTTGCTTTTGGTTTTGTTCATATGTGTGTGTGTGTGTGTGTGTGTGTGTGTGTGTCTCCCAAGTATGCGGGTGCCCATGGAAACCAGAAGAGGGTGCTGCATCCCCTGGAGCTGGGGTTATAAGCTTCCCAATATAAGTGTTGGGAACTGGACTCCGGCCCTCTGGAAGAGCAACTGCTCATAACTTGACCCACCTCTCCAGCCCTACCTCTACCACGGTTTTTGGTTTTGTTTTCATTTTTTCTGAGACGGTCTTCCTGTAGCCCCAGCTGATCTGGAACTCACTATATAGACCAGGCTGGTCTCAGTCTAAACAGAGCTCGCCTAGCTCTGCTTCCCAAGTGCTGGAATTAAAGAGCTATGCCACCATGCCTGGCTCCCTCCACCACTTTTTTGTTTTGTTTTGTTTTGTTGACAGGATCACCCTAGTTCTAGCCACCTGGAACTCACCATGTACACCAGGCTGGCCTCAGTCTTATGGAGATCTACCTGCCTCCGCATCCCGAGTGCTGGGATTAAAGGGATATACCACCATGCCTGGGTCCCTCCACCACTTTTTAGTTTTTTTTTTTTTTTAATTTTTTGGTCATGGTGGCACATACATGTAATCCCAGCACTCAGGAGGCAGAGGCAGGAGGATCAGGACTTCAAGGTCATCCTCAGCTACAATAGTGAATTCAAGGCTAGCCCGGGTTACAGAAGACATCAAAAAACCAAAAGGGAAAAAAAAGGTGTCTCATCACCAGTGCTCAGAAGAGTGTTCAGTCAGTAAAGGGAAATTCCAGACCAGCTTGTGTCTCTCCTCCCTGAAGGAAGTGCTGAGGCTTCTGACCCAGGAGGGTGACAGGGACTTGGGGCTAATCCCAGCACTTGGGAGGCAGAGGCAGGCAGATCTCTGTGTGACTGAAACAGGCCTGGTATACAAGTGAGTTCCAGGCCAGCTGGGAGCTGGGGCTAGAGGGAGACCCTGTCTCAAAAAGACAAAAAAATATATATATATATTTTTTTTTTATTTTTTTATTTTTAATTATTTGTATATGCATGTGCATGTATAGGTATGACCACATGACTGCAGGTGACTTCAGAGGCCAGAAGAGGGCATTAAACCCCCTGGAACTGGAATTATAGGTGGTTGTGAACTGCCCAATGTGGGTGCTGGGAACCAAACTCTGGTCCTCTGCAAGAGTAATATGACACAGTGACACTCTTACTGCTGAGCCATCTCTCCATCCCTGAATCCATTGATGGATTCAAAATCTGAATAGATTATTTAGCAAGGTGGTAGAGATCTAGTGGGGGAGGGGAGGGTGACTGGTTGGAGGAAGCAGGTCACTGGAGCTGTTAGATGATAAACTAGAATCATGGGATTTCTAAATGGGTGTGATCCCAGAGCTGTTAAGTCAACTGCCTCACATAGAGATAGGAAAAATAAGGCCCAGAGAGGGACGTGGACATGACCAATGTCACTGGGCACTGTGGGATCAGCATGGAAATCATAATTGAGGTCTCCAACTATTTCTTTTTGGCTCCTGTCCCCTGGCTTCAGGCAGCTCATGTTCATACAGGGTCACCATGGTACCATGCCAAGCACCGGGCACTGGCATTTCTGGTTAATGTTACATGAACTAAGACTCTGCCTTGCACCAGGAGGATGAATAGAGATGAGTCCCAGCTCTGGAGATGTTTGGGCTTGGGGGGGGGGGAGGTGACACATGGACATGGCCATGGTCCAGCACCTGCCAAGCCAGAACTTTGCATACCTCTGTCTCCCGCAGCCTGGCCTCCAGGGCTGCTCGGGGCCCCTGTGTGTTGTCATTGATCTGCAGCTGCTCCTGCACCTCCTTCATCCATGCCTGGGCATCATCCACACTCCGGTCAAAGTCCCCTTGGAGCTGTTGCATCATGGCACCTGTGGGGACTAGAAAGGACCACATGAGGTGAGGGGCTGCAGAGAGACCCCAGGCAGCCAGCACTCATACCAGCACCTCTCCTGACGCTTCCAACTGGCACGCTTGTCAATCCTAAAATGCCTGAAGCTGGAAACCAACAGGGAGTAAGCAGGCTTGACCTGTGCTTCGGGGAGCAGTAGGCTGGTAGCGATGCCCATTTGGCACACAACCTTCTACTTGGGAGAAGGGTAACTTCGATCTGCACGCTCAGGTTCAAGGCCCTCCACAAGAATTTCTCAAAGTGCACAGAGAAGGTGTGACCCAAAGCAAAGTCTGATTTGAATGGACCCAAGCCCCCAGTGAAAGGCTCATAGCCTCTAGTATCAGCAGAGCCCACAAGAACCCTGAGCTGCCCCTGAAATGAACAAGGTGGAGGCTGGCCATGTGAGCCAGGGTTGCTCCTAGTTAACACCAGTTTGGGTCCCCAGCAGATGTTCCTTCTGTTCCTCCACACGGTGCTCCTCACAAACACCGGCAGTCTACTGACCCAGCACCTCCAATGAATCCCACCTGATCCTTAGGTAACACCTGCCAGCTAGCACAGATCACCTACGCACACCAATCCCCTCAGTTGGTCTGCCATTCCTTGCCTTACCCTGCACTGTGGGTACAAAGTCTGGGATTTTCTCTTAAAATCCCATTAAGCCTGAGCAAAACTCTTTTGCATTCCAGTCCTAGGTGTCAGCTGTCAGGGGCTATAACCTGCTTTGGATTAAGGTTATTTACATCCATATTCATGTGAAGGGATTGGGTCTGGCTTATCTACCAGTGTCCCATGGTGAGCACAATGAACCTATAGTTCCTGAATGAACCATCTCAGAATGGGTGTACGATCTAACACCAAAAACTCCCCATACCATTATTTCACTATTTTATTTTATTGTAATGCTGGGGATGAAGCTGGGGATTGTGTATGTGCTAACAAACTCTCTACCACTGAGCTACATCTAGCCTTGCCACGATTTTTATTTGGTAGTTTTGTTTTGATTTTGGTTTTTTGTTTTGTTTTATTTTGTTTTTCTTGAGACAGGGTTTCTCTGTAGCCCCAGCTGACCTGGAACTTGCTATGCAGACCAGGCTAGCCTCGAACTCACAGAGATCCACCTGCCTCTGCCTTCTAAGCGCTGGGACTAAAGGTGAGCCATGACACCTGGCCATGCAGAGATTTAAAATAGCTAAACATATAGGACAGGAGAGTAAAAAGTACCCATAAGGCAGGAAACGGGTGGGGGGCTCTAAAAAGAGGGGGAACAAGGGGGGGTAATGGCAGAAAGAAGATAAACTATCACAAGCTCTCTTATACATTGAATCTAGATTTAATTGTGCACGCAGCACACACACTCAAAGCAGAAGGAGAACTGTTTGGTCCTAGGAAAAAGATCAGTTGGGGGGATTAGAGGGATGAGCGAGGGTAATTGGGAATCAATACAAGCAAAATGCACTGATATATTTCAGTGTAAATGTCATCATGAAACCCGTTCATTTGTATGCTAACCAAAAGCATGAAAAATAAAATGGCTAAACCGAATAAATCTGAAGGCGACCCAACAATAGGGCCTCATTTCCGTACATAATGACCACTTGTCCTTGCGAATCTGAAACAGCCTATACAGTGAGCCCTCGATGAACCTGTGCAGAACACTGACGGTACAGTCTGAAAGGGGAGACGAGATTTTATGCATTTGGGAGTTTTCACTGT
>NW_008346390.1:210553-231456 GCF_000622305.1 Nannospalax galili
CTTGTCTCCATAGTGAATCCAGGACAACTGGGGCTACGGGGAGACCCTGTCTCAAAAAGACAAAAAAAAAAACCTAAATCAAACCTTTTCTGACTTGGCTGGATTACTCAAGAAGCTTTGGCTAGGATTTTTGGCCGGCCACAGCACTGGGTGGAGGAATTTGTGGAGGACAAAGAGCTGTGGACAAAGGCCATCTGAGTAGGGCAGGACCAAAGGCCAGGGGTGGGTGGTGCAGAGCAGGCTGAAGGCGGGAGTTATCCAGGGCTCAGCCTCCAATGTGTTTTTCTATTAGAGCTGTTTTGACTTTTTTCTAGAAACTTAATATACACCCGCAGCCACTCCCTGTCTCTGAATGTTTCTTAGGAAAAGCGCCTTCATGTGTACAGCCCCTGTCACTGGTTCATTGTGGCTCTAAGCCATTGTCTAGTCTGGGTCTTGTCTGGCTTCCAACAGTTCTGCTTTTATTTCAACAAAACAAAGAATGCACGGACAGAAAATCATTCCCAGCGCCTCAGATGACAGGAGTGGCCCTCTGATCGCCGAGGGCAGTGGATCTGGTATAACCCTTTGGAGAGAAGTGTTCACAGAGGGAGACGTGGTGAGCCCAGCCTCAGACAGAGCTCACACTGGCTGGTAAGGCTGCAGGCAGAGCTCAGGAGATCTGAACGTCTTGGCCAAAAATGCCAAAGCATCTTGTGCCAATTCAACATAACAGTCAGGAATTTAACAGAGCACTCAGCCCCACCTGATGCTTCCGCCCCAGTAGTAAATAAACAGACATGGTCCCTGCAGGGCTCAGGGTCCGCAGCTGCCAGTGGAGCAGGTGTGGCTACAGGACGATGAGCCGCAAGCTCTTTCCTATGAACCCCTCCTCAAGTGAAAAGAATGTAAGAAAAACAGTCATAATGAGACCATAGTTACCAAATATGCCACACACACACACACACATACACACACCCCTTTATTAACACAGTCACTCACAAAGTCAGACCATGGATGGTTATAACTTCCATAACCCTGAAACAGTATTGAACATAAACAACACTTGGAGACATGTGTGACAGCTGCACCAACCTAAAAATACACGTGACTGGATGCCAGACCCTGCAAACACCAGAGGAGCTTTGCCTTGTGCCTGTGTAACTGAAGGAAAGCCATCAGTCAGAGCCAAGTCACAGTAAGGACATCATTTCCTACACATCCTCATAAGTCCCTATGCTCTATCCAGGGCCCTGACAGTACACAGACCCCAGGTGACAGCCCTGCTCTAAGACTTCCAACAGCCAATGGGGAGACACTGTTCCTATACGCAAGTGTAGGAAGTTCACAGCCTAAACAGCAAACAAGAGCCTGCAAGATGGCTCAGTGGGTAAAGGCACTTGCCACCAAGCCTGACAGCCTGAGTTCAATCCCCGGAACCTACGTGGTAGAAAGAAAGGACCGACACCAACACACTCCTCTGACCTCCACATATGCACTGTGACACACAAAAGAACATGTGTGCACGCGTGTGCACACACACACACACACACACACACACACACTCTAAACAAAATGTAATTAGTTAAAAAAAAAAAAACAAAAACCAAGGAGCTAGGGAAGTCAACTACTGCACAAGCACAAAGACCTGAGTTTGCTTCCTGGAACCCGTGTAAATAAAAGTCAGGGTGACAGTGCATTTGTAACCCCAGTGTTGGAGAAGCAGAAAAAGGCAGATCCTAGGGGCTCCCTGGCCAGCCAGCCTGGCCTACTTAGCCAGCTTCAGGTCAGTGGGAGACACTGTTCAAAAAACAAGGTGGCCAGCTCCTGAAGAACAACAGCAAGGTTGTCTTCTGGCCTCCACATGCACCAACACACATGCGCCCTCCCCCCTTACAGACACACACACACACACACACACACACGAAACGGCACGAGCTGTGGGACCAAAGCCTCTCAACACTGAGAAACCAGGGGGCCTTGTCCCCAAGGGTCCCTGCTGAGAGCTCACTAGGGAGCTTCATGGTCTATGCTGCCCTAGGAACCAGGGATGGAGGCATCTGTCTTTTCCCTTCAGCATGTGTCTATTTGCTCTTTCACTTTGTGCCGTGAGTTAAGGCAGGCCCTCCCCGGCGCCCTGCTCCTGGACTTCTCAGCCCCCAGAAATGTGAGCCAAAATAAACCTTAATTCTTTATAAATCAGCTGGTCTCAGATATTCTGTGATAGTAACAGAAAATGGACAGAGAGAGTTTCTGAAGGGCCTCTGGGGTGGAGAGTTGAGAGAATCAGTGTTACTGAGACCCCTTTGAGCCATATCAAGTCAGCCTCGGGCCATATCAGCTGGCCTGGACTGCTCTCCGTTACCAGTTCAGAACATCACTGCTGCACCATGACTCCTGCAATCCACCTCCATGGCTGTCACTATGCACAGTCACTTGTCACTCCTAAACCATACCAAGGGAATGTGTTCCTGGGGATGTTTCCCATGGCCAGGGCCACACTCTCTATGCCTCAAGGCCAGAGGACCTAGCATTTGTCCTGGGGGTCCAGACCTATATCACTTTTCCCACCACTATGGCCAAATACCCGACAGAAGCAACTTGAAAGGAAAGGATTCTGTATCTCTAGGTTCCAGGGATAGAGTCCATCATGCTGGGGAAGGCACAGCTGAGGGACCAGTACCTGCCTAGGGTGATGAAGACTGCCTGCTCATATCTCTGCAGATCAGGAAGCGTGTTGGGGGGAGGGGGCAGTGCTCAGCAGCCTTTCTCCCTTTTTATTTAGCCCTGCCTGGCCTCCAGAGGATGGTACCAGCCATATTCAAGGTAAATCTTCCCATCTCAGTTAATCCTCTTTGGATAAACCCTCACCAGGCCTTAAAACTGCTGAGTGACATCCAGCCAGTGACATAACCTCTCTGTATGTCTATCTCCTCATCTATAAAATGGGAATATCACCTAGACCTGGTAGTAAAAAGCCTTCTATGCAGGCTAGGAATGCACTCCCTATTTGCAGACACTTCCTTTTTTTGTTCTTTTTCAAGACAAGGTCTCATATAACCCAAGCTGGCCTTGAACTTGCTATGTAACCAAGGATGACCTTGAACTTTAGATCCTCCTACCTCTGCCTCCTGTGTGCTGGGATTGCAGGTGTGTGCTGGCACACGTGGTTTATGTAGTGCTGGGGATCAAACCCAGGATTTCATGCATGCTAGGTTGGAACTCTGCCAACTGAGCTGTATCACCAGCCCAAAGTGATTCCTTTATTCCCTAAACCCCAGTGCATATGGCTGAGCATTTCTTCCCATAGGAACCTGACACACACAGACAGCAGTTCTCAGACATCTCCTGGGGAGTAAGGCAGAAGGGGGCTTGCTGGCTGGTCTACCAAGGATTTGTACACCAGCAAGTGCTGAGTTCCAGGGGCTATAAATGTGGGGGTGCTCACTGTGGCCCTACCCAGGGTCTGCACATCTAGTGGGGGGGGGCACCAAAGGCGCACCCAGGCAGTTATAGCACAGGCTAGGGTGAGCTTTGAGATCCTGGACAGAGGTGGCTCTGAGGCCACAAAGGAGGGGCTGTCACCAGGTTCAGGGGCCTGGCTGAATGTGGGTGGGCCATGCAGCGTGCTAAAGGTATAGAAGTGTGAGTGTGGCTCTCGGGGACTGCCGAGGCTGGACATGAGGAAGCCAGTGGAGAAAGCTGGGTGGGAGCGAGCATGGGATCAGCAGGTCTCTGCAGCCATGTGCAGGACTCTAAGGACAAAGGGGAGCCACAGGGCTTAGGAGTGGAGTGGCAGGGACAGAGGGGTAAACTGAGGAGAAGAACCAGGAGAGCAGAAGCTGGGGTGATGCAGAAACCAGAGACGGGGTGATGGAGGCAGAAGGCAGCACAGTCCGCCTCTCAGGGTGGGGATTCTTATCATTAGATTGGTTAGACAGAAACAGCTTTTTATTTTCAACACAAGGTCTAGGCCAGGTTGGCCTTGAAGGCACCACATAGTTGAGGATGAGCTTGAACTTCTCCTCTTTCTGCCTCTACCTCCCAAGTGGAAATAGTTTTTTTTTATTTAAAATTTTAAAGAGTGTTTTGTCTGCATGTATGTACGTACACCATGTGCATGCAATGCCTGTAGAGACCAGAAGAGGGTGTCAGATCCCCTGGAACTGGAGTTACAGATAGTTGTTCACTGCCACATGGATGCTGGGAACCAAATCCCAGACCTCTGGAAGAGCAGCCAGTGCTCTTAACCGCTGAGCCATCTCTCCAGCCCCAGAAAGAGTATTTTTTTCAAAAGGAACCATCCTCACTATAACCTGTCATGTTTTATGAAGAACTAGGAGGAGCCTGAAGGTTCCAAACACAAAGACCTGGCAGAGAGAGGGGTGTGAGCTGAGCGCATCAGGCAGCTGCATGAAGCCACGCCCCGCGCCATAAACATGGTGGCTATCACACGTCCGCTAAAAGAAATTACAAAATTAAGTAAATTTTTAAAAGAATGCTTTTGAAGAATCTAGCAGATTCCAAATGTTGAAGTTCATTACATGTGCTCTATTTTTTTTAATTCATAAAAACTTTTCCTCAGGGCTGGAAAGACTACTCATCGGTTAAGAGCACTGACCGTCTTGCAGAGGACCTGCGTTTGGTTCCCACGACTGACATGGTGGCTAACAATCATCTGTAACTCTAGTTCCAGGGGATCCGATGCCCTCTTCTGGCCTCCACAGGCATAGCACGCACACAGTGCACTTACATACATGCAAGGAAAACACTCAAACAAAAAACAAATTTAAAAAATTTTAAGCTTTCTATTCTAGTTTTTTTTTTTTATTGCTTTTTCTCTTCATATCTGTGACTTAATTTCAGGTGTCCTGTGAATGGTTTTCTAGTAGGTTATTCAAGATTTTCATATGGATGTAAAGCAGCAAAGGAGCCAAGCAGCTTTCAGGGGACAAAAGGTACCTGGAGATCAGCAAACAGGCTGCAGAGAAAAGGGAAGGTGATGTCCCCAGACCTGGGACCCAAAGGAGACACTACAGCTGTAGGAGACTTCACCCGGGGCAGAGGCCATGGGGCAAATCCCAGCCTTTTCCCTATCTCAAGCCCAGCCAGAGGCTAGTACCCAGGAGCCTGGGCAGTACAGCCTGGAGGGGTTGGTCCTCCATCACTATGGGAACAGAGGGGGCAGGGAGGGGGGGATGGGAGGGCCTTGAGCCAGGGCAGAATAAACTGTCCATCTGAAGTCTCCCTTTACCCTCATTCTAGCCCCAAGAGCAAATGACCAAGGTGCAATCAGGGGACTGGCCATCCAGGATGGGCAGGGTTCTTGGCATTGACAAAGATGCCCATCCCTGGCCACCTGCCAGCTGGGGCTCTAAGCCCTGTCTCCTGGGGTTAGTTTAACCTCTCTCCTCTCCTTCCCTTCTCCTGGGCCCTGCAAAGCTGAGGCTGAAGGTGGAGGCCCCTACTTGGCTCTGTAGTGCCACTGGTAAGGGGCTGAATCCTTGGCCTCAATCCCTCTGGATACCCTAATGGCAACCTCTAAAATTCTCTGTGCAGTAAGCTTCCCTCCGGTGATATGGGGCTGGTGGAACCCTGTTCAGAACGGAAGCATATCTTGTTAAGGGGCAGCCTTAAAAGATGACACCACACCCCTCTCAACAAAGCAAAGGGCAAAGTCAGGCTCCCAGAGTGACTATCACATGCCTGGCATTATCAGTTCCTTCTCCAAAGAGAGAAACCAAGTCAGAGAAACACAACCTGCCAAGAAGTTGTGATTACAGGTTCACAGTAGTAACAGTTGCATCCAACACTTATGTGGCACCTCCGTGTGCCTGGCTCCATGGTAAACGTTTGTGGCTATTAACTTGTTTACCCTACAAAGACCCATGCAGACATTTACTACTCTCCTCCTTTGTAGTAGGGTTCACTGATACTAAGAACACAGCAAGTAGCCCAGGCAGGACTTGAACCCAGGACAGTCCAAGTTTGTTTGTTCTTAGACCCCAAGGGCTACACAGCTTGCTTGACTCTGCCTGTTCTAGGACCCCATTGAGAGGTGCCATATCGTGTGGGGAGCTGGGACAGCAGATATTTATAGGCCATCTTCAGTCAGAGTTCCAGAAAATTGCCCCAGACCATAGACCTAGGTCTCAGTTCAAGGACCTGGTGTTTTAGACAAACTCTGTCTAAGGCTGCCTCAGACTTACTGAGCCTGGCCACTTCTACCATGTGCCCACCCAGCTGCCCTACTGGTGCTTTGTTTTAGAACCCAGAAGCTGTGGGGATCATGACCACGGAAAGCCCAGTTCCTTCACCAGACTTCTGAGTTATAGTCTGATGCCCCTACCTCATCACCCTGGCTGGCCACCACAAGCTGACCCTGAGTACTGAGGGGCGTGCTCCTGGGCTGTGACTCAGCGGACTCAGCAGTGAGTCAGTTCTTCCCTGCCACACAGAGTTCCCATCCATCTATTCTTCTTCCCTCTGGCCTCGAATACACAGATGGAATTGCAAGAACCGAGCCGCAGCTGGTTTTAATCTCAAAGTTTATTCCAAATGCACTGTGGGAAGGCTCTCCTGCTCCCCCACGAAGGGGCGGAGCAGCAGATACTGCGGAGAGGCCACTGCCCAGAGCACCAAGAGGATGGTCCTGTCTCCTGGTGTTAACAGAAAGTGACTCTGAGAGTGGTGTATGAAAAGGTGGGCCAGGGACTTCCCTCCAGCATAAACTGGCTGTTGTACCAGACATCCACACGCTACTCCAACAACTTGCTGATGCCTCCGGGACATCAGGAATTTGGATGGAGTTAGGAATAATGCCTACATTCTCACAGAATAGCAGAGAGACCAAGGGTCTGGGAGAAATGCACGCAGGCTTTGGGGGGGTGGGGTGCCAAAGCCAGGCCCTGATGTTCATGGCTTTCACAGGCACAGATGTAGCCAACCACAGTGATCAATATTTTTTTTTCAAAAGCTGCATTTGAGGGGCTGGAGAGATGGTTCAGTGAAGCACTTGGTGCTCTTTCAGAGGACCCACGTTCAGTTCCCAACCTACACAGTAGCTAACAACCATCTGTAACTCCAGTTCCAGGAGATCTGATGCCTTCTTCTGGCCTCCATGTACAGTGTACACACATGGTACATTTACATACAGTAGACAAAACACTCATACACGTAAAATAAAAACAAAATAAGTTTTTTACAGCTGCATTTGAGCTGGGCATGGTCATGTATACCTGTAAGCCTAACACTTGGTAGGTGGAGGCAGGAGGATCAGGAGTCAACATCATCCTCTACTACAAAGCAACTTGGAGACCAATTTGGCTATGTATGACCCTGTCTCAAAAAAACAAAACGAGGAGGATGTTCACAGGTCTATGAAAATATTATACCATTTTTTTCTTATTTGTATGAGTGTATTGCCTACATGTATGTAAGCGCACCTGTGTCATGCAATGCCCACAGAAGTCAGGAGAGGGCATTGGATCGCCTAGAACTGGAGTTACTGACAGTTGTTGGCCACCATGTGGGTGCTGGGAACCGAACTCGGGTCCTCCACAAGAGCAGCCAGTGCTCTTAACCACTGAGCCACCTCTCCAGCCCCAATACTATACCACTTTATATAAGGAACTTGAGCATCAGTAGAGTTTGGTATCCACTGGAGGGGGTGTATTCTGGAATCAAGCCCCCAGGGATACTGAGGGATGGCTGTCAAGTCATGCAAGAAAGTCCACTTTATAAGAGCATGATGAGACCCACTTCAGTAAAAGCCTCTAGGGACACAAGCCAGAAACTTCTTTCAAGACAAGTGCTCTGAAAGTGAATTTAGATCACTTCTATCACAGATAAATGGTCTTTGGCAGTGAAAACTGGCTGCTCTCTGGGCCATCTCCTTCCCTGGATAGGCTGACTATAAAATAGCATCTCCAGCTAGCTGACCTAAGCTCTCCCTCAACGGGCTTAGGCTGGAAAATTCTAAGATTCCTCTTGGGAAACTCTGGTCTTGGCAACTTGCAGTCTGCATATAAGTGGCTGAGAGAAGAGGGGAAGGCCTACTATAAACAACCTGGTGCAGAACAAGGCTCCAAATGCTGCCCAGTAGCTCCTTGGGTCTGGTTGTGACTGGCTGAAACTCCAGAAGGGCAGCCAATCAGAGGCTGTGAAAGTACCTGACCGTTCCCAGCTCTCTGACAGAGAGTGGGCAGAGCTGGTCAGTGGGCAGGCTCTGCTACAGGCCAGACAGTACTAGATAGGGTGTTAGGGAACTATGGGGACCTGGCTAGGACACAGAGTGTCCCATCACAAGCTGACGTGGGCAGGCCAATCAATGCAGCCAGGCTGGCATCGCATATGGAAAGGAGACATTCTTACAAAGGTTCTGGGTTTTCACATCGTGGGTTGTGACTTATCTGTGAGTTATGGTATCAGTTCAGGGGTTTTAATCAAAAGTATTTTGTTAAGAAAGAAAACAGAATAGAAAAATATCACTATGCCTCTTAGGGACTAAGGATAAATGTTTTGTGAGGCAATGTGTTAAAATATCTATAGAATGTATTTCACACTGATAGTTGTGATTTATACACATGCATACACACATGCACAGACACACACATACACACACACACACACACACACATAGATGCACGCATCCACGCACACACATGCACCCACGCTCCTCTGAAGAGCAATGGGCTAGTCTAGTGGTGCTTCCACACTGAGGCCCCTACAGTGCATATTCATCAGTTGCAGGATGACTGGGTAGGACTTGGGAATTTGCATGTGGAATTAGCTAATGCCCGAGGCCCTGGAAGGCTCTCTGTAGCCAGCTTCATACCCCCGTGGGGAAGGAACTACCACTACGGGTGTTCCCTGGTTTGAGTGAATAAGGGCCAAGATTAGAAATCTAGAAAGCAGTACAACCTACCATACTCCCAGCCTCCCCTGTCCTCTGGCCTCCAGGGCTTCAGCCACTTATCTCTAGAACACAGGGCTGGCTTCTTCCTTTGGGAAAAGGACAGAGCCTGGCTGGGCTCCAAGTGCCCTCCCTGAATTCAGTAATTCCTGCTTTCACTGCAGGAAGCTTCCTTGGAGCACCTAAAGGCTGCTGTAGAGTAACTAACAGACCTGAGGGCTATCCTCAACCCCCTGAGGCACTGAAGGTTACCTGAGCAGCTAGCTGCTGCTCTGGAGGGCAGAGCTCCCTAAATGCCAAGTGTCATAGGCTTCCTAATGTCTCCTCCCTAGGGCCACCCTGCTCCACAGACCCTAGACCTCAGGGGCCCTCTAACAGCCAACATTTGTTCCTCCTCCCTCCACCAACCTGTACCCCTCCACCATCCCAAGCCCTCTCTCACTTGAATCTCCCATTCCCCCATGGAGTTCAGTGCCTTTGAAGAGGAGCCATCAGCAGAGTCCCACATGGAGGAGTGGTCATGGGGGAGGACAAGGCCAGAGCCTTCGCTTAGGAATACACCCTACCCCTGTGACCCACAGCCATTCTCACAACGGGGGGAGAAGGCAGTCCTGGGGAGGTGGACTGTCCCACCCAAGCCTCATCAGGGAACTTGGCACCTTGTCCTAATTTGCTTCTCTATTGCGAGAAAAACTAAGCACTGAGCAAAACTAAGCTGGGAAGGAAAGGGTTTATCTGGCATATACATCCCAACATAGTTCATCATTGAGGGAAGCCAGGGTCGGGAGCCCGGAGGCAGAAGCTGAAGCACAGGCCATGGAGGAACGCTGCTTACTGGCTTGTTCCCCTGGCCCATGCTCAGCCTGCTTTCTTATAGAACTCAGTCCCACTTGCTGAGGGGTGGCACCACACACAGTGGGATGGACCCTCTACATCACTCAACAGTCAAGAAAATGCCTCACAGACAAGGCCACAGGCCAATCCCATAGAGGAAATTCCCCAGTTGAGGTTCCTTCTTCCTAAGTGTATCAAGTGGACAGCTGAAGCTATCCAGAACACACCTACACTCCCAAATCAAATACCTGCAGAAGGAATGAATATTCAAGGCCCTGTCTGGGAGGACAGTTCTCCAACAGCTCCAGGCCTGGCACCCCTCCCAGAGAAGACCTGACTCAGCAAGGTCGTGCCAGCCAGGAAGTCGCCTCTTATCTCTGCACCTGTCCTCACCTTCCGCACCCCACCCCAGCATCACTGGGCTGACCAGTCCTCCCTTCCCCCTTGTTGGTTCTGGGAGTCCAGGCATGTGCCAAGCTAATGCTGGCCCAATCCCCAGTACCTCCATCTCCTCAGGCAGGACAACTGCTCACAGAAGGAAAGTCCCAGAACCCACTCGACCTGCCCAGCTAGCTAGCTAGCTACTTCCTGGGCCTCTCCTGTAAAACCTGTGCCTCCTCAAAGGACTGACAAACACGGTGACCACAAACCCTTCACCACATACTGCCCACTACCCTCAACTCCAAGTGACACATAAGAGGTCTTTTTATAAGACTGGGTGGTACAATGATGTATTCTCAGACCCAAACACAGACTTCAAATACGATAGTGTTCTCTCTTCCTCTTTTATTTTTCTTCACAGCTGACCTGGAATTCACTACATAGACCAGGCAGACCTACCACCACTCCCAGCTCTCCCCACCCAGGTCTTTTTGAAACAGCGTCTCCCTGTAGCCCCAGCTGACCTGGAACTCACTATGTAGGCCAGGCTAGCCTCAAACTCACAGAGATCCATCTGCCTCTGCCTCCCAAGTGCTGGGATTAAAGGAGTGCGCCAGTGCCACCATGCCCAGCCCCTCTTCTTTTTTTGACATAGGGTCTTGCTGTGTAGCCCAAGTCTCAAATTCCTGGGCTCAACTGACTGATCCACCTGGCTCAGCCTCCTGAGTACCTGGGACTATAGACATGTGTCACCATGCCGGACTCATCTTACTGATTTTTGTGATTCTTCACTGAGCTTCTGAGCTAGCGGAGTCTGCCATGTGCCAGCCAGGTCTCCCCACTCTCCATGTGCCTTAGTATGTCGGGGCTAGGTGTTGGCTGAATGCCATGGAAATGAGGGACTGAGTGGTGGGGAGACACGTAACCAGCAGAGACCTGCTCCATTTCCAACGTGTTGGAGCTTAGTAGGTACTCAAGAGGTGTTTGCTGGCTTTTGTTTTTAATTAAAAGCAAGCAACGGGAGCCAGAGTGAGCCCTCCTCTGTCCATTCCACTCCTTGAAATACACTTGCTGTCAGCTGGGGGGAGGTCTGGGAAAAGCAGGAATCAGAGGCATAAATAGACCAGACGGGGTTCTGTTCACTGCCAAGTAAGTTCCTTCTACAGGCCATAGGTGACACATAAGAGGTCTTTTTATAAGACTGGGTGGTACAATGATGTATTCTCTCAGACCCAAACACAGACTTCAAATACGATAGTGTTCTCTCTTCCTCTTTTATTTTTCTTCACAGCTGACCTGGAATTCACTACATAGACCAGGCAGACCTACCACCACTCCCAGCTCTCCCCACCCAGGTCTTTTTGAAACAGCGTCTCCCTGTAGCCCCAGCTGACCTGGAACTCACTATGTAGGCCAGGCTAGCCTCAAACTCACAGAGATCCATCTGCCTCTGCCTCCCAAGTGCTGGGATTAAAGGAGTGCGCCAGTGCCACCATGCCCAGCCCCTCTTCTTTTTTTGACATAGGGTCTTGCTGTGTAGCCCAAGTCTCAAATTCCTGGGCTCAACTGACTGATCCACCTGGCTCAGCCTCCTGAGTACCTGGGACTATAGACATGTGTCACCATGCCGGACTCATCTTACTGATTTTTGTGATTCTTCACTGAGCTTCTGAGCTAGCGGAGTCTGCCATGTGCCAGCCAGGTCTCCCCACTCTCCATGTGCCTTAGTATGTCGGGGCTAGGTGTTGGCTGAATGCCATGGAAATGAGGGACTGAGTGGTGGGGAGACACGTAACCAGCAGAGACCTGCTCCATTTCCAAGCATGCTGCCCACCAACTCCTTGAATGTGTGGCTCTCTGAGGATGAAAGCAGGCAGCTTGAGGCAACAGGCAAGAGGGTAGAAAAACAAATGGACTCAGGCAAAGGTGCATGGGGCAATTTGAATTCCCAAGGACATCTCTATATGCTCTGTTCCGCCCTCCTGCAGGCCCCCAGCAGCTCTCTCGGTAGGACCTGAACTCCTACACAGGCTCTGGGGCTGCAGCAAGGCCTCCTGGCACCATGGCTGAAGATCAACCACCTGCTGCCCGGGCGTTTGAGCTCCGAGTTTATGTTATGAGAATGTAAACTGCACATTTCACGGCCCTGCCCTGGCCTGTTTGGATCCCGATACCCGGAACGGTGGAAACTCACAAATATTTGTGATGGCAGAGATGATGAAGCTGGAAATGCACACAGGAATACCTTCCTGTGTTGGAGCTTAGTAGGTTTCTCAAGAGGTGTTTGTTGGCTTTTGTTTTTAATTAAAAGCAAGCAATGGGAGCCAGAGTGAGCCCTCCTCTGTCCATTCCACTCCTTGAAATACACTTGCTGTCAGCTGGGGGGAGGTCTGGGAAAAGCAGGAATCAGAGGCATAAATAGACCAGACGGGGTTCTGTTCACTGCCAAGTAAGTTCCTTCTACAGGCCATAGGTGGGGGCTGTGGGTCTTCCACCAACTAAGCTCTGAAGCCCCAGCCTCTTTATTGCCAAAACAGGAACCATGGTCGCTACCTGGCTTCTAGACGCTTCCCCACGGGTGAGCTTGAAGTCAGAAGGTTGCTGTGAGGTGAAGGGGCACTTCTGTTCCACCTTGGGACTTATTTCTAAGACACACTGGAAATACAGGAACTGCGTGCTACGGAGCAGACTTGTCCCATCCAATTGTGGAAGGCTATCATTAGCATCCTCTGTTCTGACCTTCTTAAGGTTAATTGTACCATATTACCATGTTATAACATGTCCTAGCCCTGGGCTGGAATAATGAGCTGCAGAGGGGCCTTAACATGCTGCAGTAAAAGCTACATTGTTCTGTGCTTTAACTCTAACCTGTCACAGCCCTGGCAGGTCATTTTCTACAGCACTCACAATGCAAATAGTCTGTCAGGAGGATGTTATAATTAGCCTTGGGAGGCAGAGGCAGGAGGATCTCTGTGAGTTCGAGGCCAGCCTGGTCTACATAGTGAGTTCGAGGACAGCTGGGGCTACAGGGAGACCCTGTCTCAAAAAGACCAAAAAAAAAGTAATAAGGAAATAAGCAAGGCGCAGAGATGTTAAT
The DNA here is from genome assembly GCF_000622305.1 of Nannospalax galili. Taxonomy (NCBI): domain Eukaryota; kingdom Metazoa; phylum Chordata; class Mammalia; order Rodentia; family Spalacidae; genus Nannospalax; species Nannospalax galili. The sequence continues at coordinate 223,759 of NW_008346390.1, forward strand.
AACTTGTTCCCATGTCTGCAGAGCCATGCCTGAAGCTGAAGTTTGGCTCCCGAGTTTTCTCCCAGTCACTACTCTGTCCTTGCAGATACTTGCTTGGCTTGCAGTTGGTCGGTGGGTGGGTCAACTGATTATAAAATAACAGCTGCTTCTGGAGGTAGGTAAGGGCACCGTGACGCCTTCTCCAAGGTGGCCTTACTCCCTGGCTCCATCTGCCACCCTTCAGCCTCAGTCCAGGGCTTGCCATGTAACCCTGGCATCACAGTCTCATGATGCCATCCACTTCCTGAACCTGCAGCCTTCAGTGCACAGGGCCAGCCAGCTAGCACACCCTGCTCAGCCTCAGACTGTGTGTACATATGTTTTCTGCTCTGTGCATGTAAGCCTGCATACAGTGGCACAGAGACATAGGGCTCACTCAGCCAATGAATATCCACTGACATCCTCAGAAAAGCAGGTCTGGCTCCTTGGGGCCAGGGTAGACAGTTGCTAGAATAGCCCCAGACCTGAAAGTGGTCCTAGGTCTCAGGCTGCAGGGTGGGTCACCAGGCACAAGGCCCTCCAAGAAGCAGAGGAGAGGCAAGTTCTATGCAAATCTCCTAGAGTCTCTGCTTGCCACACAGGACCTGTCCTTAGAAATTCTCATTTATGTGTATAGATGAGAGTTGATTATTTCTGCTCCCCTGAGAGGCCCAAGGGTTTTGTTTGGTTGGTTGGTTGGTTTTTTTGTGTGTGGTTTTTTTTTTTTTTTTGTGTCTGTGTAGGATCTCCCAGTAACCCCAGTTAGCCTGGAACTCACTTTGTAGACCGGGCTGGTCTTGAGCTCACAAAGATCTGCCTGCCTCTGCCTCCTGGGTGCTGGGATCAAAGGCTTGCTGCCACCACACCTGGCTTATCCCAAGGGTTTTTTATGCTAAGATAAGTCCTGGCCCTAGCTCTACCACTGAGATGCTGTAAGATCCCAGGTGAGCCAGGTATGGTGGCACCTGTCATTTCAGCACTCTGGGAGTCTGAGACAGAAGGCACTCCAGTTTGAAGCCAGCCTGAGCTACATAAACATTTTATCAAAAGAGATCCCAAGTAAATCCTTTAGCTAAATCCCAGTCTCCCATCTGAATAATAAATAAAACATTAAAAAAGCGAAAAGGGGAAGAACGCCCAGCCTTGCTCCCTCAGATGGTACCACTGTGCCTCCCACCTCAAGTTCATCAGTGACCTACAACTGCCCTGGATGGGCATCAAGATCATCTTTGAATGCCAAAAGAGGCTCAAGTAGTTTGTATAAAATGTCACCGAATACAGTTACAACAGCAAGAGCTCCTGCCTGAGGCCAGCCTAGCAGTGGCCATGTGTTTGTAAACATATTGACAACCCCACTGAGTACCAGGGGAAGGTGGCTGTCCACCTTCCAGATGGAGAAAATGAGGCCCAGACCGGTCAGCTCCCCTGCCCAAGTTAGACATCCATTAAGACCCAGGCTTGGGAATGGACCCACGTGAGTCTGCTGCCAGCACCGGTGCCAATCAGTGAAACGGACACCTAAATGAGGAAGTGAGTCACGGGCGATTGAGGGGGGCTTCCTTTATGAGTCAGAACAGGACTTCCCTTCACACCCAGATGACTGTAGAGGTGAGCCCCTCTACACCGCCATACCCTCCGGCCAGCCCCTCCATGCAAGCATCCTTAATGTGTGCATGTGTGAATAAACGTAATAGCACGCACAGCTTGGGGTTAGAGCAGTTTGGCCCCAGGCTGCCCCAGGTAGTCCCAAAAGTACATATGGCTGCCAATGAGTCTATAAAGGCATTGAGCTGGGCCCAGGATGGACAGCTGAGCCACACCCAGCTCACTCTGGCTTAGGCCCTTTGCATCCCATACACAGATGCCTGTAAAGACATCTTGTCCCTCAGAAAATGAGGGAACAGTCAGCTCGGTGTGGTACGTCTCCTCTCCCCTCCAAGACAACAGCAGATCAGCTTTCTTTTTCTCCCAAGCTTGGGAGACGCCAACTTCATCCAATGACAGGCCCCATTTTAACACCCACTCTAGGCTGTGGTCAGCAGGAGATCACAGAGTGAACAAGCTGGATCCTTCCACCCCAGTGGAGCCTTGCTTCCAGATGACCCTCATCCGACCTAACTGCTACAAGCTCGCCACTGTGATCCCTGTGATCAGTTATTATATTTTTCACTGTAAATGGCCCAAAATGCTCCGTGAATGATATGCCTTTTCCATCTCCTGGACAGTCACACCGAAGTCTAATTTCTCAGTCATCTGGAACGTGTGTGAATTTCTCATTTGCTTAACCACCTGGCCCCGGGGCCCTCAGGCTGAGAAGCAGAGCCCCATCCCCACTGCCACCCTGGTGAGGCTCAGCCTGTTAGTCCTACATGACAGACCCCTCACACCATTTTCCTTGATCAGGAGTCATGCTGTCTTAGGCCTCTGAGGGTTCTATATAGCATGGGCAACTGGCCTTCTTTTACATTTCAGGGCTATTTTAAACAATAAAACATTTGTGGTCACTTGGGCCTAGCAGCCTGGCTATCAAGGATCAGAGCAAAACCAGATCTGAATGATGTGGGCAGCTGGGTGGGGCAGGCCACATGCCTGTGAGTCACAGCCTGGTGGACCCCGTACACAGGGTCCACCATACACATGGGATTCCCAAAGGCTGGCTTTCCCAAGACACCTCCTAACAGTACAGGATGGCGGAGCCAAGCCTGCCTGGATTCAAGCCTGACTTTACATGGCCTTTGCCAAGGGATGTCACTCCCTCAGCATAACCTTCTCATCTGTAAAGTGAGAAAAATACTGTGAACTGCTGACTGAAGACCCAGTTATATGGTAAAGTGCATAAACAGTGCAGGCATGCAGTGGGTGCTGCATAAGTGTTTGTTAGATAATATATTTGCCACCAAGACTGTCTTCCTGAGAGGGGAAAGCAGAGATGTACTAGAACGGTAGAGCAAAAAGAAAACAGTCAAGGAAAATATGTGGCGTCCAGTCCGTGGAATATTCTGGGCCATTTGCAGTGAGAAATGTGATGACTAATACCGGGGAATACGGCTGGAGCTGGAGAGAAGGAGCAGGCTTTGCACCAGGCACCTGCAAGAGTTCCTGGAAAGGGCCAGACAGTAAATACACCGTGGAGCCAGCCACATGGTCTCTTGTCACAGCTACTCAAACCTGCCTTGGGGATGAGAAAGCAGCCACAGATGATACGTAAACAGGCCGGCTGCGTTCCAACAACACTTGATTGACAAGAGCAAGTGGCATCTGGCCAGCCGGTCACCATTTGCCAACCCCACTGTGCACATCGTCATCATGTCAAAAAAAAAAAAAAAAAAAGGTGTGGACAAAAGGATGCAGCCGCAGAGTGGTGGAAGCCTCAGCACACATTTCAGTTTGAACTCCCCAGCTGAGGGGGTGCATGCCTATAATCCCGATCAGGAGTTAGTTTTGAGCCATCTGACATGGGTGCTGGGAACCCAACTCTGATGCCCTGATAGTCTTTTGTTGTTGTTGGTTTTGGTTTTTGAGACAGGGTCTCCCTGTAGACCCAGTAGGACTGAAACTTACCATGTAGACCAGGTTAGCTTCAATCTGTCAGAGATCCTCCTGTCCGCCTCCGGAGTACTAGAATTGAAGGCCCACCATGCTGGGTCCCTGTTAGCTTATTTTAATGAAAATCTTTTAAGGTAATATTCTGGTAACAAAGTCTAATGAGTTCATAGTTCTACAGACTTTCAGAGTGTTATAATGAATATGAAGTGCAGTGTTCACATCCTGCTATCTAGAAACCATGTGGACTTGGAAGTCAGCAGACTATGATATTGAATCTTGGCTTCCTGTCTGCTAACTGCGAGACCTCGGGCAAGTGTATTGATGTCCTCGTGTCTTGATTTCCTTATCTGTTAGATGGGTGCCTTTACTTTCAGTGCAAGAAAAAAACCCTCCCCAGCCCTCAAATCAGTTTATAAAACAGCCCAGAAATACTTAAGCTTGATTTAATAAAGGGACCAAGCTGTGGGAGGACCTTCAGTTGAGTCAGGGAGCCCTCCAGGGCACTTCTACTAGTTTCTCAGAGAATCTTCCAGAGTGTGTAAGCCAGAGGGACCAGAGTTCTTCCAGGAGCCATCCAGTCTAAGGCTTGGTGTCTCCCCAACAGCCACAGAAAGCCCAGGCTGCTCAGCAGGACAGTCTCTCTCCTCCTGCCTCTGCACTTCCTCGCCCACTTTACACCACACACCCCCAACCTTGGCTGTTTGTAGGAGCAGTCTACAGTGACTCCCAGATTTGTCCCTCCTCCTATCACTCTCTCCCTTTCCTGCCTCCCTGGTCCCCATAAGATCTGACATCACTGCCTCAGGGAAGTCTACCCAGTGATAGGCACAGAGTTAGGCTCAGGCACCCATGGGCTCATCGAATCCTCCTACCCTTTAAATAGGTAAAATGTAGGCTGGGCATGGTGGCACACACCTTTGATCCTAGCACTCAGGAGACAGAGGCAGGTGAACTTATGTGAGTTCAAGACTGTCTTCCTGAGAGGGGAAAGCAGAGATGTACTAGAACGGTAGAGCAAAAAGAAAACAGTCAAGGAAAATATGTGGCGTCCAGTCCGTGGAATATTCTGGGCCATTTGCAGTGAGAAATGTGATGACTAATACCGGGGAACACGGAATACGGCTGGAGCTGGAGAGAAGGAGCAGGCTTTGCACCAGGCACCTGCAAGAGTTCCTGGAAAGGGCCAGACAGTAAATACACCGTGGAGCCAGCCACATGGTCTCTTGTCACAGCTACTCAAACCTGCCTTGGGGATGAGAAAGCAGCCACAGATGATACGTAAACAGGCCGGCTGCGTTCCAACAACACTTGATTGACAAGAGCAAGTGGCATCTGGCCAGCCGGTCACCATTTGCCAACCCCACTGTGCACATCGTCATCATGTCAAAAAAAAAAAAAAAAAAAGATGGAGATTGAAACAAATGTGGACAAAAGGATGCAGCCGCAGAGTGGTGGAAGCCTCAGCACACATTTCAGTTTGAACTCCCCAGCTGAGGGGGTGCATGCCTATAATCCCGATCAGGAGTTAGTTTTGAGCCATCTGACATGGGTGCTGGGAACCCAACTCTGATGCCCTGATAGTCTTTTGTTGTTGTTGGTTTTGGTTTTTGAGACAGGGTCTCCCTGTAGACCCAGTAGGACTGAAACTTACCATGTAGACCAGGTTAGCTTCAATCTGTCAGAGATCCTCCTGTCCGCCTCCGGAGTACTAGAATTGAAGGCCCACCATGCTGGGTCCCTGTTAGCTTATTTTAATGAAAATCTTTTAAGGTAATATTCTGGTAACAAAGTCTAATGAGTTCATAGTTCTACAGACTTTCAGAGTGTTATAATGAATATGAAGTGCAGTGTTCACATCCTGCTATCTAGAAACCATGTGGACTTGGAAGTCAGCAGACTATGATATTGAATCTTGGCTTCCTGTCTGCTAACTGCGAGACCTCGGGCAAGTGTATTGATGTCCTCGTGTCTTGATTTCCTTATCTGTTAGATGGGTGCCTTTACTTTCAGTGCAAGAAAAAAACCCTCCCCAGCCCTCAAATCAGTTTATAAAACAGCCCAGAAATACTTAAGCTTGATTTAATAAAGGGACCAAGCTGTGGGAGGACCTTCAGTTGAGTCAGGGAGCCCTCCAGGGCACTTCTACTAGTTTCTCAGAGAATCTTCCAGAGTGTGTAAGCCAGAGGGACCAGAGTTCTTCCAGGAGCCATCCAGTCTAAGGCTTGGTGTCTCCCCAACAGCCACAGAAAGCCCAGGCTGCTCAGCAGGACAGTCTCTCTCCTCCTGCCTCTGCACTTCCTCGCCCACTTTACACCACACACCCCCAACCTTGGCTGTTTGTAGGAGCAGTCTACAGTGACTCCCAGATTTGTCCCTCCTCCTATCACTCTCTCCCTTTCCTGCCTCCCTGGTCCCCATAAGATCTGACATCACTGCCTCAGGGAAGTCTACCCAGTGATAGGCACAGAGTTATTAGGCTCAGGCACCCATGGGCTCATCGAATCCTCCCACCCTTTAAATAGGTAAAATGTAGGCCGGGCATGGTGGCACACGCCTTTGATCCTAGCACTCAGGAGACAGAGGCAGGTGAACTTATGTGAGTTCAAGGCCAGCTGGAACTACAAGGAGACCCTGTCTCAAAAAGACTAGAAACAAAATAAATAAAATAAAATAGGTAAGAAGTTGAGGAAAGGCATAGAGTAGCTATCTTGGCCACAAACGCACAGCACGTCATTCTGCTGCCTCGTCCTTTCCATGGTCCCCCCTGGGGGTGGGGAGCCCTGAGTCTCCTGGGGAACCACTTCCAATCCCCCACCAACCAGACAGCCCCTTCATGTTGGGTCACAAAGAGCGGAGAAGAAACATCTGTCCCCAGGCAGGTGCCCTTGGCTTAACACGAACAGGCGGTCAACCAGATGTCTCTAAACCCTGGCAGGAACAGGCATAGTCTAATTATAATCCTCAGCCTGCCAGCCATGGCACTCAGCCCCTGGGGAGGTAAAGGCTCCCAGGAGACGGTCTCCAGCATTCTGCAGGTCTCACTATAAGTCAAGTGACAGAGATTCTGATGGACCCTTCCAGGTGACCCTGTCAGTGTCACCTTGCAGCCCCAACAGAATGGGAAACATCTAAAGCCCCTAGTCAGTAGGAGAAGTGCTCCTTGGGACCCTGGGGAACAGCGTGTGTCCCAAGCACTGGCTGCGCTGGCCTCAGCCTCAGTGGGGGAAGTCCCCCACCTCCCCGCTCCCCATGCATGGAGGGCTGTGTTGGGACTGAGCTTCCCTTCAAGAAAGAGGACAGAAGGCTGGGCATGGTGGCACACGCCTTTAGTCCTAGCACTCCAGAGGCAGAGGCAGGCAGATCTATGTGAGTTCAAGGCCAGCCTGGTTTACATAGTAAGTTCAGGCCAGCTGGGGCTATAGGAAGACCCTGTATCAAAAAGACCAAAAAAAAAAAAGAAAGAGGACAGTACAGTGCTGGCTGTTGTGTGCAGAGCTGTGAGTCGAACCAACCTCTCACCCTCCTCAACCCCTGATCTTCCCTCCCTAATTGCTATACAGCTGGAGGGAGTCCAAAGGCCTTTGGGGACAGGGTGGCATGGGCTCTCCCTGCATACCATCAGCAGAACCTCCCACCCTCCCTGGAGCAGCTGATGACACCTACTAGCTAGTGGAGAAGGATAGTCAGCAGGTGAGCTCTGATCTTTGCACTCCCAGGAAGGCATATGTGCGCAACACACACACACACACCATGTCCACAACCCCACCTGCCTTTTTAAACAACCTCCTCCCTCCTCTCAGACACTGCTGGCTTTAATGAGTTCCTGGAAGGGACTATGGGCCGCAGGCTTTGCATGAAAGGCAAATGCCATGGTCCCCAAGTGGACCCACTAAATAGTAAGACTGTCACCACGGGAAGGAGGTATGCATCCCTTCTGTCCCGGAGGGGCACCTCATGCCTGGGCCTACAGTGGTTCCACTTCCCCTCCACTTACTGCTGTAAGCAACTGGCAGGGCTTCCGGGTTGGACTGTCGCTATTGATTGATTGACTCTGTGTGTGTGTGTGTGTGTGTGTGTGTGTGTGTGTGTGTGTGTGTGTGTGTGCGTGTGGTGGGGGGTATGCAATGGGACCGG
>NW_008346390.1:231727-259946 GCF_000622305.1 Nannospalax galili
TGTGTGTGTGTGTCTGTGTGTGTGTGTGTCTGTGTGTCTGTGTGTGTGTCTGTGTGTCTGTGTGTCCGTGTGTGTGTGTCTGTGTGTGTGAGATGTAGGAGGGCACATGTGTGGAGGTCAGAGGACAACTCTGTGGAGTCAATTCTCTCCTTCCACCTTTACATGGCTTCTGAATGAACTCTTCTCAGGCAGCGCCTCTACCTGCTGAGCCATCGCCCCAGTCCTGGCTGGCTGTGTTATTCAGAGCATCACTAGGTTCTGTTATGTTCCTGTTTACTTATTTGCTTGCCTGCTGAGCTGTCAGGCTACACGTACATCCCAGGACCTACGAACGTGGCCCAAATCATTTATAGATGACAACATTTGGTAATGTGAAAAGGCTAGACACACATTTAGGGCTGAAGAGATAGCTCAGTCAGTGAAGTGTTGCCACACAAGTAGAAGAACTTGAGTTCAATCCCCAGAGTCCACGTAAGAAGCCGGGTGTGGTAGCACACCTATAATCCCAGCCCTGGGGAGGCACACAGGAGGATCACTGGGACTAGCCAGTCTAGCCTACTCAGCCAGCCCCAGGCCAATGAGAGGCTCTTTCCCCCCAAAAGAAAAATAGATGGTGGCTCTCCCTTGCCTGAGTTTCATCTCCTGAGGCCTTCACAACCAAGACCATGGCTCCTCCCAGCCTGGTTTGGACATTCAGAGTGACACCCATAGTGGGTGCCCAATGAACACACCTGAGCTGAACTGCAGCAACAGCGAGGAATAGGGGCACGGCCATCTCCACACCCCGAAGAAAAACCAAGGTCCCTGAAGTGTGGTGGCTCACACCTGAAATCCTAGCACTTGGGCTTCTGAGGTAGGAGGATTGCACGAGTTCAAGGCCAGCCTGGGTTATAAAGCAAACACCAGGCCAGCTGGGGACACAAAGTAAGACTCAAAAAATTAAAACAAACAAACAGAAACACCAGTGTTAAAACTGGTCAGACTCACTTTCAGTGTTTCCTTCACAAGACCTTGAGGACTCCATTCTTCCAAATGGCCACCCCAGAATCCTGTTTCTAGAACCTTCTACAGCCTTCCTTACTTGTCCAGCAAAGACTCAGAAAAACTTAGGTGTTCCCCAAATGACTGTAGGCTAGAATTTCTCATCTGGAACATTGCGTGGAGCAACTCAGTCCCCTCAGCCTGGAGCCTCCAGAGCTGTGGGGGTTGGTAAGGGCCCCTGTGCTAGAGAGCCTCAGGTGTCAACCTGATGCACCTGGGAAGAGGGAGCTTCAATTGGGAAGTTTCCTCTATCAGATTGGCCTGTGGGCAGGTGTGTTAGGCATTTCTTGACTGTTGAGCGCTGTGGGAGGGCCCAGACCACTGTGGGTGGTGCCACCCCTGGGCAGGTGGTTCAGGATTGTATAAGAAAGCAGATTGAACCCATATCATATGGCAGCTAACAAATGTCCATAACTCCAGGTCTAGAGGATCCAACACCCTCTTCTGGCTTTCCTGGACATTGAATACACATGGTACACTTACACATATGCAGGCAAAACTCTCATACGTATAAAATTAAAATTAAAAAATAAATAAAAAATCAGCTGGGCATGGTGGTGCACGCCTTTAGTCCCAGCACCCGGGAGACAAAGGCAGGAGGAGCTCAGTGAGTTCAAGGCCAGCCTGGTCTACATAGTGAGTTCAGGCCAGCTGGGGCTCCAGGGAGACCCTGTCTCAGAAAGACCAATAGATTAGATATATATATAGATGATAGATAGATAGATAGATAGATAGATAGATAGATAGATGATAGATAGATAGATAGATAGATAGATAGATAGATAGATAAATAATTTAAGCCAGGCATGGTGCTGCATGCCTTTAATCCCAGCACTTGGGAAACAGAGGCAGGAGGATCTCAGTGAGTTCCAGGCCAGCTGGGGCTACAGGGAGACCCTGTCTCAAAAAGTTGAAAAAAAAAAGAAAAAAAAAGAAACTGCAACAGTGTAATGGAAAAGAGCTGGATATTTGCTGAGTGAGCAAATTAGTTAACACCAGGCTCTGTGTTAATTAATCAGCAGACACAATTCGAGACCTGTTGGAGACAACTTTATTTTCCTTTGATATTTTTGAGAGGATTATGTACTCTAGAGCTGATCTCAAACTCACTGCAATCCTCCTGCTTCAGGCGTGCACTCCCAAGCACAGTTGTGAGCCATGTGCAGTCCTGTGAGCCAGTAGAGCCACTTCCTGTCTTGGACCCAGGGCCCCTGAAAGACCAGTTTGCCCTTGTACTAATGAGGTAGCTGAATATCTGCAGGCACCCTGATCCTGAAACATTGTACTCACTGAGTGAACAGGGCAGTGATAGCTCCAGGAAAAGACCTTGAGAGCCAGACAGAATGCTCTGTGGTTGCAGAAGATGGAACAGAAACAAATAAGGTCTAACAGAATCGCTGCCCTAGGCATAAGGGCTGACTGTGAAGGCAGACTGGGAAACACCTTTGTTCATGCTCAGCCACACACCTGCCAACCCAGCCTCTGTGCTGATGCCAACAGTGCCTGAGGCGAGGGTCCCTCTAGGGCATCACAGTGGGTGCCCCCATCTTGGCTATATCTTCACACGCTGGGCCTCCCAGAATGGTGGGGTTAGAGGGGGGCCCTGCAAGGGTATCCCAAATGAATGAACGGGACTGACCACGAAGAGTAGGAATTTGTTTCTTCATTCACTCCTGACTTAAATTTATTTTAAAAGGAGACATTATCTTTACCTTAGATAAAACCAGGACAGGAACAATGGTGTGTATATAGAGAACGTCATAAAGAATCACGCAGGCTGGGTAGAAATGTGCTTGAGTGACTCTCTGAATGCTGTCTCTAGTCTTCACCCGAGGCCTGCTTCCTGATAGAGAGTGAGGGAGCAACAGGCACATGGTTCCATCTGTCGAGAACAAATTAGCATGGCCCACCCTGAAGTGTCCAGGCCAACTCAGTTCTGCTTATCAGAACTGCCTGGGAGTTTCTGAAAGAAACGAAGAAGTAGCCCCACTTCTAGAGAGTTCTAACTCAGCGGATCCATGTGGAACCCAAGCGATCATGTAAACATCCTATAATCAGGATTGTTAAAGGAAACAAAGAAGTGTAGGGATGTAGCGCAGTTGGTAGAGTGCTTGCCTAGCAGCTCTGGGTCTAATCCCAGCTTTAGAGAGGTGGATCAGAAGCAAGTTCAAGACCAGGGTGGCTACATGAGACCCTGCCTCAAAAGCTTATTCAATCAATTCATTAAAATAAAAGAAGGGAGCCGGGCGTGGTGACGCACGCCTTTGATCCCAGCACTGAGGAGGCAGAGGCAGGCGGATCTCTGTGAGTTTGAGGCCAGCCTGGTCTCCATAGAGAATCCAGGCCAGCTAGGGCTACAGGGAGACCCTGTCTCAAAAAGACCAAAAAAACCCCCAAAAAACAAACCTCCCAACCTAATTCACGCAGATCCCCTAGGAAAGTGCTTTGATGAATGTGGTCTGCCCCCAAAAAAAAAAAAAAGGAGGGGAAGCTGGAGAGCAAGAGGCAAGCATCCTGTGCCCTTGAGCTGTTGCTACCCATTCACCCTGTCAGTCATTCATAGTCCTTGGCTCAGAGCTCTTTCCCTAATCTAGGTTCGAATGAGGGAATGAGGTAGCTGGGCACGTGCTGTGAGGACCAGGAGGAGCAGGGCTGGGAATCAGACAGCAGGTCCTAACATGTCAACCTTGACACTCCCCACAGCACGTTAACTCCATCCGAGAAAAAGGGTGCGCTGGTCCTTTGGGAATGACTAGTGCCCTGGAAGGCAACAGCGATGGAGGTTTGCAGCCTGCATCCTGTCACCTGAGCAGAGGGCAGAGTAACCAGCAGTCGGGTCAGCTCCACTCCCTGCAAGTGCTGGGGACCGAGGAGGCAGGAGGCAGGGCTGCCGAGTTTCCTGCAGAGTGGCCTCCCAGCTCCGGAGCACCCAGGAAAGGGGAGAGTGCCCCTAGAAGATGTTCAGGGACTCCACAGATATCTGCTCTCTTCACATGACCCTTGTAGTACTGCAAAGAACCTGTGGCCAGCCCCTTGGACAAGTGAGTTTGCCAGGCCCATGGAGGTTATGGGGTGGCGAAGATTGTTCCGAGCAGCAAAACCAGGGTCTGCCAGACTGTACCTCAGAGCAGAGAGTGACAAAGTGGAAAGTGGAACAGAGCTTGGCATAGGAGGAGAGGTGGTATAAGGAACACCTTGCTTCATGGGGTAACTGAACCCCTGACCTCTCTGGGGGCGAGTTACCACACAGACTCAACAAGGTAACAAGGGGAGTTGTCAGAAAAGAGTTCAGGCCCGGCAAGACTGCTCTTGGATGAAATGACTTTTCCAGCAGCTAGATGGCTCAGCAGGTAAGCTTAACCACTGAGTTTGACCCTGGGACCCACATGATGGAAGGAGATAACTAACTCCCCCAAACTGTCCCTGACCTCCACATGCATGTTGTGGTATGCACAATGAATAAATGAGGGGGGGACTTTTCAAGCCATGCACAGCAGTATATACTCAGGAGACGTTTAGGGAACACAGGCAACATTTAAAAAAAAAAAATAGGGGCTGGAGAGGGGGCTCAGCAGTTAAGAGCACTGGCTGCTCTTGTAGAGGACCTGGGTTCAGTTCCCAGCACCCACATGGCGGCTAACAACCATCCTAACTCCAGTTCCAAGGGATCTGATGCCACATGTAAGCAATACACTCATACACATTAAAAAATAATAATAAAATATATTTTGTAAAAAATGTTAAAAAGATCTTTCCTGGTACCTGTCCCAGTCCTCTGAGCCTCCCTCCTTCCCTCCCATCAACAGTAGGATGAGCCTACGTTTAAAGCACCCTCCTAACCCACCCAACTGTTCCCACAGAGCAGGGATGCCTCTTCCTACCCAGTCTCTCTCAGTCAAGGTCAAGAACGTTGAAGGAATGCAGTTGCTAGGGTATGTGGGTTACCAGGCGGAAGAGCCCAGATCCCAGCCACAAACACGTGCCTCTCTGGCTCCCAGACCAGAGCTGGCTCCAGCTAAGAGTTTCATGACTAACCTCGCTGCTTCCTGTGGGGGACAAACACAGGAACTCATGGGGCCATCCTTACGCCTCCTCGAAGGAGCCAAAACCTCACCCAGGAGTGCCCAGCCTGGCAGCTCCTCCCTGGACATCTGGGTGGTTTTACCCAGAGGGAAGCAGCAGGAACAGGAGAAACATCGAGACAGAACTTAAAAGAAATTCATTCCTTAATGTTTCCAAGCAAAGCTGAGTTGGAAACCCGTTAACAGACATGTAGGAAAATCATGCAAGCCAGACTGGATGCCCAGTGCTGGGTAAATGACCGTTTAACCTGGCAACCATAACTGACTCACGTGCCACCTACAACCACCGGCTTGTGATCAGCAAGTCTTAATAGCTGTTAAGTTGCAGATAGAGTTTTGGGAAGAAAAGGGGTACAGACAGGGTAAGTGTTCCAGGGTGGGCCCTAGCTCTGGGAAACCTGTGGATTTCCTGGGCCCTCATGATTTGGTCATGTTGAAAAAATTTCCTCTGAGGAATGACCCAGCACAGGAGAGGCACTGGGGCTATGGAGGAGGGAGCTGCCTGGCTAGAAGGCTGTGCGGCCCAGCTCCAAACACCTGAACTCAACTCCTAACTGCACTGGCACCTGAGGAAGTTGAGGACAGGTTATTTAACTCTCAGTCAAGCAGGGATGACATCAGCACACCTCACTGAATTGCTGTGGAATGAAGAGAAACTGAGAGAGTGCCTGGGCATAATGCCAGTCCTTGGTAGGTGCCCACCAGAGGCTGGATGCCGTGGCAGACCATGAAAGGAATCTTCAATGATGCTCAGTTGGCTCTCCAGAAACATCCAGTTTCTACAGCCATGGATCCAACCAAAGACACAGAAAATACTTGCAGAAAAGAATTCCATCTGTACTGAAGGATTTCTTTTCCATTTTTCCATAAACAATATAATCACAACTATTTCTACAGCATTTACATTGTGTTAGGGATTATAAGTAATCAGGAGGTGATTTCAGGTATACAAGAGAGCCCGTGTGGAGGCTCATGCCTGTAATTCCAGCATGGGGAAGGCTAAGGCAGGAGGATCACAGTGAGTTCCATGCTAGCCTGAGCTCATAGTGAGAACTGGTGTGGTGGTGTGTGCCTGTGATCCCAGTACTTTGGAAACTGAGGCAGGAAGATTTCAAGTTGTAGGCAGGTTTGTGCTATATAGGGAGACCTTGTCTAAAACAAAAACAAAAACACACAAAAGAAAAATAAAAAGGGAAAAAAGAATACAGAAAGCTGTGTGTAATCTGCATAAGTTCCACAAAGGCAGATTTTAGATAAGGGTCTGAGTAGACTGATTTGCTATCTGTGATGGCTCAACTACATTGTCAAGTTGACTGGATTTAGAGTCACTATGGAAACGCCATTGGGTGTGTCTAGAGGGAAGACCCACCCTGAATGTGGGCAGCACCATCCCCTGGGCTGGGATCCAGAACAGAATTCAGAGGAAATGCAGAAAGCACCAGCAGTCATCTCTGATTACTGGCTGGGAACACAAGGTGACCAGCCACCTCACATCCCTCATACCACACCTAAAGTCTTTCCTGCCACCACTCCCTCTCTGCCACAATAGACCTTGTCCTCAAATCTTGAGCCAAAGTAAACCCTTCCTTGCACAGGTGTTTTGTCACGAGTACTACAGTATCCTTAGGATTCCCAGAGCTGGTGAGTATCTAGGGGCAGGAAAAATCCCTGCCCTAACGTAGTTCAAGTTCTTGTAGAGAAGATCAACAATGGAAACATCTGCAGATAACACAGCTCACCTTTCAGACAGCGATAAGTGCTAGAGAGACAATGGCCCAGAGAGATAAGACAGAGCTTGGGGTGGGAGGGAGAAGGTACTGTTGTCAGGCAAGAAGATCTCTCCAGGGCTGGGACTGTGAGCTGAGATCCAATGGAGAAGGGGCAGCAGGGAAAGCCTGGCGTGGGGGCTTCCAGAAGAGGAAGTGCAGGAGAGGACCTGGGTGTGCTCCCACAGAGGAGAGGACCTGCGTGTGCTCCCACAGAGGAGAGGACCTGGGTGTGCTCCCACAGAGGAGAGGACCTGGGTGTGCTCCCACAGAGGAGAGGACCTGGGTGTGCTCCCACAGAGGAGAGGACCTGGGTGTGCTCCCACAGAGGAGAGGACCTGGGTGTGCTCCCACAGAGGAGAGGACCTGGGTGTGCTCCCACAGAGGAGAGGACCTGGGTGTGCTCCCACAGAGGAGAGGACCTGGGTGTGCTCCCACAGAGGAGAGGACCTGGGTGTGCTCCCACAGAGGAGAGGACCTGGGTGTGCTCCCACAGAGGAGAGGAGCTGGGTGTGCTCCCACAGAGGAGAGGACCTGGGTGTGCTCCCACAGAGGAGAGGAGCTGGGTGTGCTCCCACAGAGGAGAGGACCTGGGTGTGCTCCCACAGAGGAGAGGAGCTGGGTGTGCTCCCACAGAGGAGAGGACCTGGGTGTGCTCCCACAGAGGAGAGGAGCTGGGTGTGCTCCCACAGAGGAGAGGACCTGGGTGTGCTCCCACAGAGGAGAGGAGCTGGGTGTGCTCCCACAGAGGAGAGGACCTGGGTGTGCTCCCACAGAGGAGAGGAGCTGGGTGTGCTCCCACAGAGGAGAGGACCTGGGTGTGCTCCCACAGAGGAGAGGAGCTGGGTGTGCTCCCACAGAGGAGAGGACCTGGGTGTGCTCCCACAGAGGAGAGGAGCTGGGTGTGCTCCCACAGAGGAGAGGACCTGGGTGTGCTCCCACAGAGGAGAGGAGCTGGGTGTGCTCCCACAGAGGAGAGGACCTGGGTGTGCTCCCACAGAGGAGAGGAGCTGGGTGTGCTCCCACAGAGGAGAGGACCTGGGTGTGCTCCCACAGAGGAGAGGAGCTGGGTGTGCTCCCACAGAGGAGAGGACCTGGGTGTGCTCCCACAGAGGAGAGGAGCTGGGTGTGCTCCCACAGAGGAGAGGACCTGGGTGTGCTCCCACAGAGGAGAGGAGCTGGGTGTGCTCCCACAGAGGAGAGGACCTGGGTGTGCTCCCACAGAGGAGAGGAGCTGGGTGTCCTCCCACAGAGGAGAGGACCTGGGTGTGCTCCCACAGAGGAGAGGAGCTGGGTGTGCTCCCACAGAGGAGAGGACCTGGGTGTGCTCCCACAGAGGAGAGGAGCTGGGTGTGCTCCCACAGAGTTATGAACCTCAGCAGCAAACACCAGGGAAGTCAAGGCACTGCCACGGCTCCAGCACTAGTGCTCAGAGCCCAGGGGAACAAAGAGCTCCCCAAAAGGACAGGTCCCTGACTAACAAGGGTCACACAGGGTGCGGACAGGTGCCACAGCTTGCCTTGGGTCTCTGCTCTGGAGCTCACTGTGGTCCTGTATGCCTTGGAAACATTAGGGTCTGCCCTGCCCACTTCATTCCACACTGTGGAAGCATCTGTTCTAACATTTGTCAGGTCTCAGTTAAACTGGAAAGCCTTTGTCTAAATAATAATCTTAACTACCTCTCTCTAGGCTGAGAGAACAGGAGGGTGGGGATCCAGACTGGAATTTAGAAAACCATTGATCAAATATCAATAGCAAAGTGCAAGGAAAACAGAAATCACAGTTCTGTGTTATTGGGAGGAGGTGCAGGGGAAGAACAATTGACCGAAGTAACCACTTGATATAATCAGACAGGTGAGGAAAGTCAGGATGAGATTGGGGCTTTGTGAGACCCAGGGAGCTAGGAGGCAGGCAGGTGGGTGCTAGAGACTAAAACTTTAAGAAAAGAGAGATAGGGGCTGGAGAGATGGCTCAGCGGTTAAGAGCACTGACTGCTCTTGCAGAGGACCTGGGTTCAATTCCCAGCACGCACATGGTGGCTACGAACCATGCCTAACTCCAGTTCCAGGGGAATCCAACGCCCTCTTCTGACCTCTGCGGCATTGCACGACACGGGTGCACTCACATACATGCAGGCAATACACTCATACACATAAACTAAAAATAATAAAGAAAATATTTTAAAAGAAAAGGGAGATAAGCGTAAGAAATCTGTTCCCTTCTGGGTAGGTGGGCAGAGTGCAGGGGTCAATATCAGGCCACAAAATATCACAATTTCAAGGAATTTTAATGCTCTAATTTCAACTTCCATTTAAACAGCAGGAATTTGAGACTGGTACAGGTGAAGGTCAAATGCCGTTGCCTCCCATCAAGGAAAAAAGAGGCTGCCCCAGTGAGTCAGCGCATAGTATTACTGTAGTAAATGTCCCTTGGGAGGGGCTCGGCCAGTTTCAGATCACATATAAAACTTGAGGCTTAATTAAGAGTCCCACCACTCCAAGCTTGGTAGTAACTGCTGGAGCCCAACCCAGAAAACCAGTCTCCCCATATTCACGTGGCCATGATGTCACACCACCAGCAATGATGTCATGGGAGTACTGGGGACTATGTGGGAAAGAGCACTGGGCGGGAGTCAGGAGGTCCAGTCTTGACCCTGAGACTTACAAGACTAGAGCCAATCAGGCTAGGGAGATGGCTCAGTTGGTAAAGTCTTTGCTCTGCAGACATTCGTACCTGAATTTGATCACCAGAACCCTCTTAAAAAAGGGGGGCCCATGTAGTCCCAGCACTAGGGAGGCAGACAGGAGGATCCCTGGTGGGGCAATAGAGATGGCAGGAACCCTTGGACTCCTAAGCCAGCCAGCCAGTCTAGCCTAATTAGGCGAATCTCAGATCAGTAAGAGACCCTGTCTTAAAAAAACAGGAAGAGCAGTACCTGAGGAACAACAAACAGCCAGTTGGTCTCTGGCCTCTAGAAGTACACACACACACACACACACACACACACACACACACACAACTTGAGCCAATTATGTTTGCTTATGGAGGCTGTTTTCCTATATGTAAAATTACAGGCTCAGACGAGGTCATCTGGAATTCTGGAATTCTCTTCCTGTCCACTGCAGCTGTCACTTCTAAATACAAGCTTCCCTAATCTGAAAATCTAAAATGCTCTTAAGTCCAGAACTTTATAATCACCGAATGACACCACACACCTGACTTCATTTGGTCAAAATGCAAGGGCACAAAGAATACTGCATGGCGGTCCAGCTGTGTGCATAACGTGTCTCGGAGACACACATGAATCTGAAGTTAAGGCCCATGCTCACCACACAGGTGCCTCTCCAGAGGGCCGGTCTGAAGGACTTTGATGGGAACAAAGAAGGCTGTGCCCCACCCATATCCTGCAGACAGCACAGAGGTGGTGTGGCTGGAGCTGTCAGCTCAGAGACTCTGACAACCTGACAGGTGCAAAGACGCCACCCCTCTGTTTTCAACAAGGCCACTTCCCTGTGGCCTACCAGGCTGGGCTGGCCAGAGTTTCAGCGTCTAAGGAGTAAAAAAATGTTGTTTACAGTCCAGGACATGGAAAACGAAAGAATCATCTTTTCAGTTCTTCGGGTGAAACTCTTGCCTTTCCCTCACCTGCACTGCGATTTAGAGCAACTCAGGTCTATAAACCGTCGCCCCAATAGGGACTGACCACACATACCCAGGGCACTGCGCCAGGCGAATTATCAAGTAGAATGAGAAAGAGCAGCTGTCTTAAAAAGAAGACTCAAAGTCAACTCGCCTATCCCCTTTGGTGATGTTTGGGTTCATGAGTTCTAGTTTAGTTCTCCTGACTTCTTAATATGAAAACAATCGAATTAGTGTCAACCCGGTGTGCCACCTGTGTCTCCTCACCTGCCCTCAGGCAGGGAGGCTAGAATCCCTGGCATCAGACAGGTGTGGCAGGTGGTGTCTCCATCAGAGTCAAACACAGGTGTGGCCGGCCATTGTGAACTGACCTTACAGAATATACGTATATATGTGTCCCACGTCGACCTTTGCCAGGGTGCTTCTCTGGTCTGTTAAATCAGAAAACTGGACCAGGTGACCTGAGGTCCCTCCTAGCTCAAAAGGTTCAGAGTTTTATGATTCAGAAGCATAAATCATTAGGCCAGGACCGTATGACATCCTGTTTTCCATTTGAGAACCCAGATTGCTAATGCTATCCCTTACTGTAGGATGACTGAAGAGGGAGATTATATCTCCTGAATAAAGGCTCATGTTTATTTTTTCTATCAAGCCTGATTAACATTTGAATCCAATGATCCTAAGTTTACAAGAAAACTCTCTGAATATATCTTTTCATTTTATTTGTACTATGTGAGCGTTAATATAATGGAGAAGATATTTCCTATTTTAAAATACATGCCTGGGGGAGCTAGAGAGGTGGCTCAGCGGTTAAAAGCACTGAATGGACTTGCAGAGGACCTGGGTTCAATTCCTAGCACCCACATGGTAGATGATAACAACAGTCTATAACTCTAGTTCCAGGGGATCTGACACCTTCCTCTGACCTCAGGCATTGCACGACAGGGGTACACTTACACACATGCAGGAAAATATGCTCATACACATAAAATAAAATGAAATAATAATAAAACATGGCTGAAGAGTTGGTTGAAGGCTAAAACACTGACCACCAAACCTGATAGCTGAGCTCATCCCTGGGACACACATGCTACCAGGAGAAAACCCAGTCCCCAAGTGGTTCTCTGATCTCCATACCCTCATCATGGCACATGTGAGTGTACACACACACACACACACACACACACACACACACACAAATAAATGTAATAATTTTGAAAGATATATATTTTGAAATACACTGGTGAGCCCTGCACTGGGCAGAAGAGGCAGAGCTAGAATAGATCCCCGCAGGCTCCTCCTTCACGGGTTTCGCCTTAACAGTCCCTCTCCTTTTTTGCTTTTATAACCTACTTAAACCCAGCATGGTGAGACACACCTGTAATCAATCCCAACACTCTACAGGCTGAAGCAGGAGAGTCATGAGTTCAAGACCTACCTGGACTACAAAGCAAGTACCCCCCCCATCTCAAAACAAACTTAGACTGGGAATGAATTTCAGTTGGGGAAGGGTTTGCCTAGCAAACACAAAGCCCTGGATTCTGTCCCCAGCACCATATAAACCAGATGTGATAGCACAAGCCTATAATCTCAACACACCAGAAGTGATAGCACAGTCTATAATCTCAACACACCAGATGTGACAGCACAGTCTATAACCTCAACACACCAGAGGCAAAAGCGGGAGAATCGGGAGTTCAAGGTCAACCTCAGCTACATCACAAATTCTTGGACAGCCTGGGCTACAGGAGATTCTCTCCTTCTCTCTCAAAAAAAAGCTTAAACCAGGAGTGGTGGCACACGCCTTTAATCCCAGCACTTGGGAGGCAGAGGCAGGCGAATCTCTGTGAGTTCAAGGCCAGCCTGATCTACATAGTGAGTTATAGGACAGCTGGGGCTACAGGGTGATCAAAAAGATCCCCCCCAAAAAAACCTTAAATTTGTGAAACAGAATCTATATAGAACACATACATAGCAATGTTTAATAAATAACTGCAAAGTGCCATGTCCTCTTTCTCCTCCCCCTGATGCTGGTCTGTGACTCCTAGGTACTCCATCCCCTTTACCATGACTCTTTTCCTGGACTTGGGACTCTCCAGGTGTTTGGAGATTCCAGGATTCCGCAGCTTGGGCAGGCGCTCAGAGTGAGGTCCAGGCCAAAGGGGGTCTGAACCAGGCCATCTGACGTAACCACCCCCATTCTTGACAGCAAGACAACACAGGAGGGGAGGCTGGTGGTCTTTGGAATTCCAGATTCCAAGGTCCTCTGGAGGCCATGTTCTACCTGCCCAGTCATGCTTTCCAGAAAGACCACAACAGGATCCCTCAGCAGCCCCAGGCATCACTAAGCAAAGGAGCTACCCAGGCAGGGCTGGGTCGAGATATACAAAGTCCCCTACAGAGGTTAAAGGTTGGTCCCATGGAGACAGAAGAGTTCCATGTACCCTGAGGGTCCCTGCAGGATTCAGGCAACCCTGGGTTCTCATCACACCCCAAGTGCCTCCAGCCTCCCCAGAACATTAACAACACAGAAGTCCAGAAATAAGGCTTCGGGCGCATGGCACTTTCTCTGTCAGCCACCCCCAGAGGGGCCTCTCTGGCTGCAGGGAGCAGGCCTGGAACTGCTTGCTGTGCCTGTCAGCAGACTGTGTTGTCCTGCCTGGGGAATGTGCAAGCCCACATGTGCTGGAGTGCCCCGCTGGGGCACAGTTTACAGGAAAAGGAGCAAAACAGCCCGCTGGCACAGATGCACCCTCCTACCTCCCAGCTCCTGACCCTTGTGGACTGTTGGCTTCCCCCACTGAGAAGAGGCAAGGTTAGGCAAGCTCTTCAAGAGAGCCAGGTTCCTGGGCAACCCTGATCCTGGCTGTGCTGCCTTGAGCAAGACACTCCCAGCTCTCAGCTTGGATCTTCCACTCAGGATAAATGAAAGAGGCTGTGAAGTTAGGCTCACAGCGCCAGAGGTACGCAGTTCCCGGTCTGGCAGAACAGAGGCTTTTCTCCACCCATGTGGGATGGGGTGTGCCCCCATGGCACTAAGGCCACCCCAGGAGCAGTCCTCGGCTATAGAAGCTCCATTTTCGAGGGAGCCTATCCCAATAGTGATTAAACAGAACTCCAAGACCCTGGGAAATTGTCCCGGGGCCAAAGTGATAAAATAGTGTCTGTTATCACCCTGGGGCTGGTTTCGGCAACTTCCAGTTTTGAAGCAGGAATGAACCAGGCTCTGTGGGCCACCTGGCTGGGCTTGGGCTCAAGATCTGATCCCAAGTGAGGCCAACATCCAACTGAGCTCCCAATCCTGCACGGCCTCACTTAGACCTTCCTTAGAGGAGTGGGATGAGGATCAGCCAGGCCGAGTCCCTAGCTAGCCCAAGGCTACACAGCGAGGAGGTGACTGAAGGAAACGGAGCGCACGGGGTGGGACTTCCCTTCCTCTCCGCGCGCTCCCCGGTGAGCTCCTGATCCCAAGAGAGCATTCCGGGCCAGGGGACCCCTGAGCGCGCTGACAGGTCCCCGGGCGCCTAGAGGCGAAAGGGTAAGAGCAGGAGAGGCGCGTGGCCCTGGGACGCGCTGGCCCGGACACCGGGGCTTCTTGGGGCATCTTGCGGCCGAACCTCCAAGGGTGCCGGGGACTTCGCAGCGGGCGGAGCGGCTGCATTTGAACTGAAACCCCGCCCGCCCGCAGCTGTCACGCCGGCCGCCGCCCCCGCGCGCCGCCGGGGTCCCCAGGCTTCCCGCGCCGCCGATCCCCTGGGACGCGGCAGGACAGGAATGGGCTGGGGACCCGGGCGCGACCCTCCCCGGCCCCGCGCGGCCTCCAGCCTCCCGGGCCCCCACTTACCCAGCCAGGAGCGTGGGGAGCGCTGCGCCGCGGGCGGCTGGGCCAAGTCCCTCCTGCGCCTAGAGTCCAGGGCGGCTCCGGGGCGGGGCGGGGCCGGGCCAGGGTGGGGCCGGGGACACTACGGCCGCCCCGCCCCTGCCGGGAGCCGCCCCGAGCCCCGCGCAGGGACCCAGGGCGGAGGACCAGCCTCCCCGCTGCGTGTCGCAGACCCAGGGTACTGGAGAGCGGGCTCGCTATCCACGCGGGTATGGAGGGTCTCTGGGCCGAATCTGTGGTCTTCAGTTGCCTCCGCCCGGTTCCAGAGAGTTGTGGGGGTACTCCCAGGAAAAGGTGGCTCAGGGGAGGGAGTTCGCCTGTCAGTCCAGACTTGGGGGGGGTGGGTCAGAGGATGACAAGTCTTGCCCTCACATTGGACCGAAATACAAGAATGAACTGACACCCATCAGTCAACCTGATGGGAGGGGTGGCTTTGCCCATCCTGTCCCACCCCACAGTCCCCTAGCCACCAGGAATGTTCACAATATGAACCTCCCACTAACCCAAGGCTGGAGAATGTGCCTTCCCTTACCCCTGTCACTCACTCCCAGTCCTAGCTCAGGACCCTCCCACCCTGTTGGCTAACCCCAGCTCCAGGCTTCCACCCCTGAACCTTCCATCTGAACTGCCTGCATCTTCTCTACCTCTGGGCCTTTGCACTTGCAATGACCTTAGGCCCCAGGCTTACTCCATCTGCCAGATTCCTTGAATTTGCACCTGGTCCCCTCTCCTTCCTCTAAGCAGTGACTGGCCTTAGAGCATTCAGCCACAGTCTGAAGAAAGCCTAGAATTCCAGGATTATCTTTTCCAAGCCATTACAGATTCTCCTGACTGAGTCTAAGGTCTCCCCTGGATAGAGCTCATGCTGCTAAGGAGGTACACAACCTGAAAAACTAGTACCACGTGAGCCTTAGTCTTCATGATGTAGGCGTGGACTACCCCACTTTATGGGTAACAACAGTCTCCACCACTGGCCCAAGGCCAAGGCCTCTAGGACAGTGTTTCCCCTCTTTGGTTTCTTAGCAGGCCTGGCAGAATAACATAAGTCAGTGTCCTAAAAAGATTAAATTGATCATAGAGTAATGGAGTGTGTGCGCCTCTGCGTGGTGTGGTGGCGGGGGGGTTAGGGTCAGGGTTGGGGGGTGGTCGGTCGTTCAGAACTGAGGAAGAGGCAGAGGAGTTGGGTAAAGTCCAGGATTGACACTAGGGGTGGACCTAACCTGACAGCAGAATGCTAGAGGCTAAGCCACACCCCTTTAGTTGGAGCCCATTCATTAAGTTATAATTATCCAGAGAAGATCCACACAAAGGGCGGCTCCTTTTTCTCACATCTCACTGGTCAAGTGATTCTAAATCCATCAAGGTGCTCCCCAGGCCCTGGAGTTACTACAGCCAAGCTGAAGGTTCCAGGCAGTGATCATAGCAATTACTGTCATTCTTGCATTTGGCTAATGCTCTGCCTTTCAGAATGTTTTCAAATACATCCCCTTGTCAAATCTTGGCAAAGATCCTCCAAGTAGGTGTGAAAAGTGCAAGTAGCTTTGTCTTAAAGGGAAATCAAGGCACAGAGAAGTCGGGTGCCTCATACCAGGACAGAGCTGGCTCTGCCAATTCTGCAGAAGGTAAAGTCCCCATCACACAGTGACAGCTGGCCTGATCACCCAGGAGTTAAGAAGTAAGATTCAGGCACCAAACTGCCCCAATTTGCAGCTCTCGGCTGGTTACTCATCCTTGGTTTCCGCTCCTGCTAAAAAGATCTAATAACAGGAACTTATCTTGTATGGTTTTATGCCTGGTGTAGTGAGGACTGCCAAGCTTGGGCTGTTGTATTATGGTTGTGAGTCTGATATGATTGCTAGGGTTTCTGGCATGTTTTCGTCAAACATCTGCAGAGGCCTACTGTATACATATGCTAGTTCCTGGAATTATGGGGAGAATGCGGCACTGCCCCCAAACAGGCCAAAGTGGAATGTTTCTGTGTCAGAATCAGGAGATCAGAGCGCACAGAGGCAAGCTGTCCACTCCATGACTAAGACAGTGCAGAGCACTGCTTTCAGAGCAAGTAGACAAAGTCTAACGCCAGCCCTTCTTTCTTCCTATTGCCTCTTAACTGAGCGAGCCAGGTGACCTCTTAGAACATCAGAGGAGTGTGGCAAGCATTGCGGTGGGGGGGGGTGTATGAACTGCAAGACACTGTGACGGTATTAAAGGGCTGGGGAGATGGGTCAGTGGGTAAAGTGCTTGCTGTGCATGAGGATCTGAGCTCATTCCCAGGATCCCACCTAAAAACCTAGCCTAGTGGAGCACATCTGGAAACCCAGTGCAGGTAGGGAGGGGCAGATTCGAGGGCTCTCTGGCCAGCCGGGGTAGCTGAAACAGCAAGGTCCAGGCTCAGTGGGAGGAGAGACCTTGCCTCCAGAAAATAAGTGGCACTCAATGGAGGAAGACACTTGATGGACGGTAACTCTGGCCTCCACATGTGCACACAGGTGAGGGCACATGTATACAGCACAAACACACACAAACACAAGTACACGCAAAAGTGCTGTACAGACATTTATAGTTTTACTGCTGCCATTATCATTGGCTTTATAGGGCTTGATGCTTTTCACAACACTCTTCTTGCTTTTTGTCGTTTTTATTTTTTTATATGTATAAGTGTTTTGCCTGCACGTATACAAGAGGATTCATGTGTCCAATGCCTGCAGCGGCCAGAGAGGGCATCGAATCCTCTGGAACTGGAGTTACTGAAGGTTGTTAGACTCCATAGGAGTGCTGGGAATTGAACTCAGGTTCTCTGCAAGAGCACTCAATGCTCTTAACCATAGAACCATCTCTCCCATCCTCTCTTTGCTTTTTATAAGCCTGACATGAACATCCATCAAAATCAGGAGTTTACTATTTTTATTATTACTATTATTATTATTCTCAGGATTCTGGGATAGAACTCACTGGGCTATGTCCACAGCCCAGGGTCTTTTTTTTTTTTAATTTACATTTACTAATATAATAAATATGATTATTTCTTATTTTAATATTTTAGTTTAGAAAATACTATGTATTTATATATTTTATGTGTATGAGTGTTATGCCTACATGTGTGTAAGTGCACTCTAGTTGTGCAGTGACTGAGGAGGACAGAAGAGGGCATCAGATCCCCTGGAACTGGGTTTACAAACAATTGTTAGCTGCCGTGTGGGTGCTGGGATTTGAACCCCAGTCTTCTGCAAGAGCAGCCAGTGCTCTTAACCTCTTCTGAGTTATCTCTTCAGTCCTTATTTTAGGAAATATTTTTAAATTACATTTATCTGTTTATTTGGGGTGGGGGTGAGCCCCAGTGATGGAGAGCAAACAACTTGTGGAAATTGATTCTCTCCTTACACCGGGTGGATCCCTGGGGATCGAACTGAGGTGATTAGGCTTAGCAGCAAGTGCCTTTGCCCATTGAGCCATCTCTCCACCCACTCACTGCCTTGTGTGTGTTTGCTACACAGTGGTCTTGTTACACTTCAGAGTAACCAACACAGAACGGAAGAAGCTGTGCAAGAGTTAGGAGAGTTCTCAGCAAAGAAGGAAGGCTACACACATTTGGATTCATCTTCAGCAGCTACTGGCCGTTACAAAGTAAAAATGTATCTGGAAAGAAAATTTTGGCAAATGGCTGGGGGAGCGCCCCAGTCATCTCTGGAATTGAGCACAGGAAACCCCGCCCTAGGCCTCCCCTCAGAGGCTGCCTGGAGAGGCAACCACAAGAAGGGCACTAAAATTATGCCTTTCGGAAATTCTGACTCACTGGGCTGTGGGGCTGTTTGTGCAACAGCAAAAGTCTCCCCCAAACCGAAGTTCCCGCTGCCCTTTCCCCACCCTTTCCCCTGCGGTGGGAGTCTCCCCCACTGCTGTTCATGGGGAAGCCTGGATGTCTTAATGAGCCCGGGGGCGGTTCTGCAGGTCTGCTGCACACTGCAGCCCGTGCGCTTCCTCAGTGTAATTCTGTAGTTGTTTATGTATTCAGCCTCCATGGAAAGATTACCGAGAAAGCTGGAATGGCTTTTCTAACTTAGCCAGCCCCTCACTGTATGAAAGGGTAAACTGAGGCAAGTGGGGGAAGGAGGTACTTTACGAGAGGGGATCTGAGGCGTGTAAGTACTGTCCTGGAAATGTATAGCCCTAGCTCTCTGTCTCTAGTTTGTCAAAACTTTGGAGTGTGTGTGTGTGTGATTGGTTGGGTTTTGTTTATTTCATTTTTTTGAGATAGAGTCTCATCACTATGTAGCCCTGGCTAGCCTAATTCTTCCTATGTAGCCCAGGTTAGCCTGGAATTTGTGGCAGTCCTCCTGTCTCACCTTCCTGAGTTTTGGGGTTACAGGTGAGTGACCACTGTTCTCAGCAGTTTTTAAAAATATTTTATTTATTATTTTTATTTTTTATGTATGGGTGCTGGGAATTGAACCCCTGTCCTCTGCAAGAACAACCAGTGCTTTTAACCACTGAGCCATCTCTCCAGTCCCTGAATCTTGATCTTATTAGACAATAATATCATTCAACATGACTAGACATTACCGCTTTGCTTCAAGGAATAAGTACCATCCTAAATAAAAATGCTAAAGTACAATTAATAAACTTTAGTTCTTAAAAAAAGCCTTCTAGAAGCTAGCCACACTCTTCTATCAGCGAGCAAGCCCAGCTATACACTCTGTTTTGGCTGGATTACTTTAAGTGTATGCATTTAATTAAATGTTTTATGTCGAGATACTTGTTAATTCACATGTAGTTACAAGAAACTGCACAGGGAAGCCTTTTCCCTCCCCAGTTCCCCCAATGGCAGTGTCTCATAGAACAATGAGTTTCACAGGGAGGTCACCCCCAAGGAAACCATCAGACCAAATACCTGCTGACCTGCCCATCAGCTCCTTAAACCCCGGAACTACCAATCTATTCTTATTTCCCTATTTTTTGTCATTTCAAGATGGCTATTTATAACCCAGATCCTCTGGGCATGGTGGCTCATGCCTGCAACCCCAGCACTCCTGAGATTGAGGCAGTAGTTGGAACCTGAGGCCAGCCTGCGGTACACGGCAGGATTATTTCTCAGAAATAGATAGTGCATAACTTTTCAGGCTAGGCTCTTTTGAGCAGTCAGTTGGCCCCTCCCCTTGTTGAGTTGTGGTCCATGGTAAGGATGAACAACATTTGAGTCATCCCCCTGTTGAAAGACATTGGGTTGCTTCCAGCTTGGGGCTCCCTTGATAAGTAGCTCTAAGCATTTTGCACACGTGCCTTCACACCATCAGTTGTTTGGTATACTCCCCACAGGCAACCCCACCCACTCTGTTTTCTTACTACAATGCACTCACTCCAGGGACGTGTGTATGCCAGTAACTGCTCTGTGCCAGGCTCCTAGCTGTGGAAATCCAATAAAAGCAAATTGCATGTTCCTGCAGTCAAGGCATTTAGAGTGTGTGGGGGTTGCAATACAAGGACACGCTAATACTGAAATAACAACACCCAATGCCAGGCTGTGTGGCACAGAATGGACTCCTGGAGGAGCCCAGAGGCTGAAGAGGTAGGGGAGGCCTGAGTGTCTGGAGAAGGCCCTCTGGAGGTGGTGGGTTGTGAATTCATCTTGGATGATGGAGAATAGTGAAGATATTTAACATTTATTATGGGCTTACCATGAACCATTGAACCATATGCCATTCTAAAGCTTTATCTGTATTACCCTTCTTGGTAGCCCTGATTGTCATCACAGTTCACAAATAAAGAAGCACAGTGGGTGATACCCAGCCTGTCAGCACCCAGCTATCCCTTACCTCATCACACAGTCCCAGGCAGTTAGACCCCAGTGTCCATACTTTGTGTGGTGTATGCATGTGTGTGCAAGTCACGTGGAGACAAGCGGTCGACGTTGGGATACCTTCTATAATTGATTCGTTACTTTATTTATTTAGTGACAGGGTCTCTTCACTGAACCTGGGGTTCACTGTTTTAGCTAGACTAGCTGGTCAGTGAACCCCCAGAATCTGCCTGTCTCTGCCCTCCCCACCCCCCAGAGGTGAGATTACAGAATGCTGCCATGCCCAGCATTTTTAATGGGTGCTGGTGATCTGAACACAGGTCCTAATGTTTGTATAGCAAGCACTTTACCTACTAAGCTGTCACCCCAATGCCCAGATTCTTAATCACTCAAATTCATTAAAGAAAAGATTTTAATTAGTGTGCATATGCAGGGCGTGTGCACATGACATGTGAGGTCAGTGGACAACCTTGTGGAGTCTGCTCTAACCTCCTTCCATCTTTTTTTAATTTTTAAAATATTTTACTTATCATTTTTATTTTATGTGTATGAGTGTATTGCCTGCATACATGTAACTGCACCCGTGGACGTCAGAAGGGGGCGTTAGATCCCCTGGAACTGGAGGTATGGACAGTTGTTAGCCAACATGTGGGTGCTGGGAATTGAGCCTGGGTCCTCTGCAAGAGTAGCTGGTGCTCTTAACCACTGAGTCATCTCTCCAGCCCCATCCTTTCACCTTTATATGGATTCCAGGAGCCAAACTCAGGTCACCAGACTTGTGTGGCAAGCACCTTTACCTGCTGGGCCATCTCACTGGCTCCTTAACCACTCAAATTCTGAGTTGAAGCAATAGTAGAGAAACATTTTCTGGTCGATTCCAATCTGTTTCTTTTTAAAAAAATATATTTTACTTGTTATTTTTATTTTATGTGTATGAGTGTATTGCCTGCATGTACACTCATGTCGTGTAATGCCCACGGAGGTCAGAAGACGGCATTGGATTCCCATGGAACTGGAGTTATGAATGGTTGTTAGCTGCCATTTGGGTGCTGAGAACTGAACTTGGGTCTTCTGCAAGAACAGCCAGTGTTCTTAACTTCTGAGTCATCTCTCCAGCCCCCTCCACAGCCCCCCACCATCTATTTCTTAGGCTGTATTTTCACACAGAGCTCTGCTGCACCCAGAATGTTAAGTTTGTTCTGGGTCAAGTTTATGGATGAGATAAAACACTTTGTGAAGAGGGCAGGCATGGTGGCTCATGCCTTTAATCCCAGCACTCAAGAGGCAGAGGCAAGCAGAGCTCTGTGAGTTCCAGGCCAGCCTGGTCTACAATAGCGAGTTCCAGGTCAGCTGGGGTTACAGGGAGACCCTGTCTCAAAAAGACCAAAAGGAGAAAACAAAACCCTTTGTGAGGAAACAGCAACTTTGGTAATGTGGAGAAGTCACCTTGACGTACCTGCTGTCAGAGAGCCCAAGCCAGGATCACTGCGGCACCTGGCATATGTGCATGTGCAGGCGGCAGGGCCTCTGCCTGTAATCTGCCTATGCAGCAAGAACAGGTGCTACAGCGGGATGGCACGAGTCACCCGGGGCCTTGGAGCCGCTGCAGATAATGAATGTGGTTTTGTTTTCTCGGAATTGCCGCGTACCAGGAAAGTCACGTCCCCGCTCTGCTTTCTCCTTGGTTGCTAAACACACAAACTGAACTGTGGCTTGCCCCTCAGTCACTGTGTGGATGGTCACCACCCTTAGAGCCTCATCATTCAGTTGCAACAACAGCATACTTGCAAACCTGATTTGGCTGCTTGTTTTTGTTTTGAAATCTACATTCAGTCTTTCTAATGTCAATGTTTCCAGCCCTAGGGTGATTGGCAGAGGAAAAAAGCTCCATGGATCAAAGTCTCCCAACTTTGTTTCTCTCTGGGCCTGACACCCCCAGCAGGCTGAGCAGCTGTCTTATCTCCCAGGACCCCCACACCCATGAAAGGGGCCAGTTTTTGCTGTCTTCCTGGTGAGAGTTGTCAGGAGGATCATGTAGAAAACAGCAGTGAAAATGTGCCATGAATTTGAAGAACACCATGGTTGTGTCTGCTGTGATAAGCTGAATCCTCATTCAAAACTTCAATAGAAACCATCGCAGGAAGAGGCTGCCAGAGAAGAAGCCCCTCTACCAGGTGCGGCAGGGGCAGGTTTTGGTTTTTGCTCCCTGGAGACACGGCTTTCAAGTTGCTGTAGTGTTCTCTCCTTGTTCTAGACATGTGATAGTGTTAGGAGCTGTGTGATAGGCAGGGTGCCCAGGAAGCTGGGTGAGGCCTCCAGCCTTGCCTGACTCTCAGAGGCAAGGCCTTGGCATCCAATCAGGGCAGTAGAACCCAGCCAGGCATTTGTACCACCTCCATTTGTACCACCTCCTATTAGGTAGGCCTGCATCTGGGGCTCCGCCCGCCCCTCTGAGTGGCAGGGCCTTGTAAATGTCAAATAGGTCCATGTGTCTCTATTCTATAAAACATATTGTTTGGATAATGAGGGGTGAGACTGATTTAGAAAGCTTTCCCCTGAGCTGTAACATTATTACCCCTTTCATCAGAGCAACTGTGACGACCAGCAAGAGACTCTCAAGACTGTGTGTTGCTATCCCCTCATAGAAGAGGAAGTACGGGGTGGGGGGATTGATTCAACCCTCACCTGGGATTCCAGCCACCTTCCTATGCCTCCCTGCCCAAGCAGCATGTGGTCTCTGTTTTGGAAGGTACTAGAGTAAACAGATTGTGGAAGGCTAACTGGAGATGGAATCCTATGTACACAGCTATGTGGAAATCATCACCCATGCTGGCTAGACATGCACTTTTTGGTGATGTGGTATTTAGGGGGTCACCCACATAATCCCTCATCAATGTTCTGTAAGTAAACGTAATGAACTCAGTTTCTCAAACTAGACTTGGATGGAACTGTGCTTTGGTCTGTCATTGGTGACAGATCCATGTGTGGTGAGTAGACATTTGTTCATGCCTCCCCAAGAAAAGTTCATGGAACAATGACTAAAATACATCATATGTATGAAAGTGTCAAACAATTAAGATAATTTTTAAAAAGAAGCCTATTCTTGATGACAATTTTTGTGTGTTTGTGTTGGGGATATGTTCATGCATGTGTGCACATACATGTGTGCATGTACATGTGGAGGCCAGAGGTCAACATCACATGTCTTACTCATTCTCTTT
This sequence comes from Nannospalax galili, assembly GCF_000622305.1. Classification (NCBI taxonomy): domain Eukaryota; kingdom Metazoa; phylum Chordata; class Mammalia; order Rodentia; family Spalacidae; genus Nannospalax; species Nannospalax galili. Next base: position 255,151 of record NW_008346390.1, read on the forward strand.
CTTGGTTTTGTTCTTAAATTTTATTTATTTATTCATTTTTATTTTATGTGCATGAGTGTTTTACCTACATGTATGTAAATGCACCCATGCCATGCAGTGCCTGTGGATACAAAAAGATGGCACCAGATCCCCTAGAACTGAAGTTATAGATGGTTGTTAGCTGCCATGTGGGTGCTAGGAACTGAACCCAGGTCCTCTGGAAGAGCAGACAGTGCTCTTAAGGGCTGAGTCATCTCTGTACCCCTTGATCATAATTCTTGATGGGACAGGACATGTTCTGAATAGTGAAGACTGAGTTTCACTCTGGCGGCCTAATTCCAGAACGCCTTAGCATCTTGCTGCCGCTGTCTGGCACTTACCACACGCAGTTGTGCTTTCCCTGTGGACTGCTGCGAGCCCTTACAACTGCAGCTGCCACAGCACCTGCCTGAGACTTTAAAGAACTGTGATGTTAAATTTCCTCTTTGATGATGTTGTTGGTACATAAAAAAAAAAACCAGAAGGTGCCACTCAGTGCACTCCTGGATTTGGTAAAAAGCCACGGTCAGCAAAGAGAAACAAGCCCCATAGAGGGGGAGAGGAAAGACAGAGAGTTCTCCCATCATGGTGGCCTTGGATATTTGGAGGTCTTGACAAGCATCACACAAGTTACCAGCTTGCGCAGTTGAGGGTGTTTCTTTATCCCAGTGCAAACGCTTGTTCATTGTCACTGACAAATGTGGGCAAAATGGCGGGGCCCCAAGCTCTCTAGACAGCTTGCACAGACTCACACACAGACACAAACCACAGCGAGAAGACAGGTGGCAAACTACCCCCACCCCAAGCCTTTCATGTTCCTAAGCCTCTGAGAGAGTAAGTGGTTAGGAGGCAGGCCCCAGTCTCACTTCCCACTACCAAATCCAGGAGGCCTGGCTTGGACACCTCTATCACGGACCACTCCCCCGCCCCCTGTTAAGTCTTCAACTACACGGACCAGAGTTCTTCTGTCTTCTGGCTTTTCTCTTTCGCTATCCACACTTCTGTTACAGGTGGACCAATCCTGGCCTGTAGAGGAGATCACAGTAACCATCTTCTCTTTAAGTTTGAGCCTATGATTTAGATGGCCTTCAGGTGCCTTAAGAGAATGCTCAAAAGTTATCCAGGGTCTCACCTGTGACATCCATCCCCTCATGCTTTCTGTTACAGAAAGGAGGGGACAGGGAGGCTGATCATAACCCCGGACAACCGGAGGGGCTGAGCATAACCCCCACAACCAACCAATCACCAAATGCTGGGTTTCTTTCCCCAAGTTTCAGCTCTGCTCCTGTTGGTCCCCGCTTCACTGTTATGGTAGCAAGACTTTAAAACTGATCAAACTGGAGGGATAGCTCAGCATTAAGAGCACTTGCTGAGGACCAAGCAACCACATAACAGCTAATAACGGTCTGTAAATCTGGCTCCAGTTTCAAGGGATTGGATGCCCTCCACTGCATGCATGTGGTACACTTACATAGAAGCAAATACTCATATACATAAAATAAAAATAAAATATAAAAAAGAAAAGAAACTGATCAAGAACATAAAAATCTATGGCCTTGTATCTGTTATTTTTCTGTTGCTGTGATAGAAACACTGACTAAAACCCAGGTGAGAAGGAAGAGTTTATTTGAACTTACAGTTTCAAAGGGGCAAGAGTCCATCATGGCTCTTTTTTGTTTTTTTGATAGTCTTATGTAGTTCTGGCTGGCCTCACATTCACTATATAGCCAAGGTTAGTCTTGAACGTCTAATCTTTCTGCCTCATCTCCTAATTGCTAGGATCATGGGCATACATCACCACATGCTTTGTAAAAGGTCAGCTGGCCACATTCAAAGAAAGGGCTCCATAAGAAAGAAAGAAAGAAAAAGAAAGAAAGGAAAGAAAGAAAGAAAGAAAGAAAGAAAGAAAAAAAAAAAACCAAAGCAATTTAAAGAAGGAAAAGTTTATTTAGCTTACAGTTCCAAAGGGGCAAGAGTCCATCATTCAGGGGAGACATGGGGGCAGAGGCGGCTGGAGGAGGAGCAGAAGCTAAGCTCACATATTCAAGCAGGCACAGGAAGCAAGAAAGAGACCGGCAAGGCTTAAGAACTCTCTAAGCCGGGCCCCCAGTGACATGCTTCCTCCAGCATGGCCACACCTCCTAAGACCTCTGAAACAGCTCCACCAACTGGGGACAAAAATGTCCAAATAGTTGGAGCCTATGGGGGGACATTCTCATTCAAATCATCACAAGCCTTAACCAGCATAGTAGCACATGCCTTTAATCCCAGGACCTGGGAGGCAGAAACAGGTGGATCTTGGTGAAATCAAGGTCACCCTGGTCTACATAATGAGTTCCAGGCCAGCTGGGGCTACAGGGAAACCCTGTCTCAAAAACCGAATCAACAAAAATCTGTGGCCTGTGTAGAGCCTTAACTTTCCAAGTTTGCTAGGTGAATCACCTGGTCACAGGGCCCCCCCCAAGGAAGATGAGCTCACCTTAATTCATGCTAAAGAGATAGCAGAGTACCTTAGTGTGTTAGTCTTGACTGCTTCAAGAGTGTAACCCCCTTCTTTTATTATTTATATCTCTTTCTAATCATGCTTGCCCTGAGGCTCTTGCTGCCCCAATATCTTGGGTTTCTTTACTTTCCCTCTAAATCTCCCATCTCCTCACATCCAAGTGACTGCTAGTCCACCATGTGTCTGACCTACTTGTTTGTACAGCTTGCCTGCCCTAAGGATTTTTCTTTTAAACTGTAATTAAATTGTCCTCAAGCTTCTGCTTGAGTTCTTAAATTCTTTTATTAATGAGACTAAGAACCCAAGAGGGGACCCATTTTCCATCATATCACCACTGCCCCACCACCTGAGATCAAAATGTTTCCATCTTACCTCAGAGGCCTTAACCAGCCTGGCTGCTCTGAGGGTTTAGCTGCTTCCAGTCCACCCAGCCTTCCAGCGAGGGTCTGTCCCAGCCTTGGCAGCCAAGGACCTGCTGGGATCTTTTTTCCTAACCTCACCATCAGACCCCTGCCTCACCCACATTTCTGCATCTCTAAAGAAACCACTTGCTTCCCCAGAGTGGTCCAGGGCCTGTGTCCTGCTAGTTTCCTCTTTCTGGAATGCTCCTCCCTTTTCCACAGGAAGCTCTGCATCTTTCTTTGGGACGGCCTCAGTGCTGGCTCTCTGGAGCTGAGCTTTCTCTGGTACCCGCCGCACAGTGGTCCTGGACTCTCACTGCCTGCCAGTGCTTTGTCACGTTCGTAAGTCTGCCCCAACATGAACCTGTGAGGTGCTCGGGACTTGAGTGTATTTTCCTCCTAATATCCCACCTAGAATGCTAGCAGGCTCTGTGGGTGCCTCACCCCCTTTTTTTGGTGATGTGGTACTGGGAATATAAGTGAGGTCCTCATGCATGCTAAGCAAGTACTTTGCCCCTGCGCCCCCAAATGCACGGATATTTCTTCTCTTTCCATGGGATCTGTGGTCAGCATAGCAGCCTGCCTGCCCTTCACAACATTTTTGTTTCCTGCTATTTCAATTTCCCGGTCAACCACGGTCCAAAATTTCTCAATGGAAAATTCCAGAAATAAATTCCCACACTGTCCTGCCACTGTCCAGCGTATCCAGGCTGTATTTGCTACCTGCATGGGAGTTGCTTAGCAGCATCTTGGTCATGAGGTGTTCTGTTGTACACTGCAATACTTGTGCTTAAATTACCCTTATTTTACTTAATAATGGCCCCCAAACACAAGGGATGCTGGCAATCTGAACAGGCCAAAGAGAAACTGTAAAGTTCTTCCTTTCAGTGAAAAGGTAAAAGTACAATTTTTTTTTTGTTTTTTGTTTGTTTGTTTGTTTGTATTTGTTTTGTTGGTCTTTTTGAGACAAGGTCTCCCTGTAGCTGCAGCTGGCCTGGATTCGCTAATGGAGACCAGGCTGGACTCGAACTCACAGAGATCTGCCTGCCTCTGCCTCCTGAGTGCTGGGATTAAAGGCGTGCACCACCACGCCCAGCATAAAAATATGTATTTTAAAAAAAATATGTATTTTTAAAAGTATTTTATGTGTATGAGTGTATTGCCTGCATGTATGTGAGTGCACCCGTGTAGTGCAATGTCTTGGAGGTCAGAAGAGGACTTCCGATTCCCCCGGAACTGGAGTTAAGGACGGTTGGTAGCCGCCATGTGGGGGCTGGGAATCAATCCGGGTCCTCTGCAAAAGCAGTCAGTGCTCTTAACCGCTGAGCCATCTCTCCAGCCCAAGATGTATTTTTTTTTTTTTAATATGCGTGTGTGCCTACATGAGTTTATGTGCACCAAATGCATGTAGGTGCCTGAGAAGGCCAGAACAGGGTGTCGAAGGATCCCCTGGAACTGGAGTGAAATATGGTTGAGTGCTGGGAATGGAACCTAGGTCCTCTACAAAGAGTAAGTGCTCTTAACCACTGAGCCATCTCTCCAGTCCTATCTTGAGTTCTTATCCAGAGATTGTGGAATGTACTTTGCTTTAGGTTATTACCATTTATTATTTTTATTATTATTATTGTTATTATTATTATTATTATTATTATTTGAGACAGGGTAGACAAGGTCTCCTTGTAGCCCCAGCTGGCCTGGAACTCTCTTTGTAGACCAGGCTGGCCTCAAACTCACGGAGATCCACCTGCCTCTGCCTCCCAAGTCCTGGAATTAAAAGGCGTGCGCCTCCATGCCCGGCCCTGATGATTTTTGACATCAATCTCGGGTCTCCACATTAGAGGCACGAGTGTACATTCACCTATTCCCTTGTGCCC
>NW_008346390.1:260367-265306 GCF_000622305.1 Nannospalax galili
GCCTCCCGAGTGCTGGGATTAAAGGTGTGCGCCACCACGCCCGGCATAAATAAATTTTAAAAAAATAAAAGATTTTTTAAAAGACTTTTTAAAAAGCTGGAGAGATGATTCAGTGGTTAAGAGCACTGGCAGAGCAGCTGTTTGGGAAAAAAAAAAAAAAAGAGTACTGGCCAGAGGACCCAAGTTTGGTTGCCAGCACCTACATAGTAGCTGACAACAATCCTTAACTCCAGTTCCAGGGGATCAGATGCCCTCTTCTGGCCCCCACAGGCATTGCATGACATGGGTATTCTTACATGCATACAAAACACTCATACACATAAAATTTTTTTTTTAATAAAAAAGCTGATTCTCAACATATAGCCTTGGCTTGAATTCCTGATCCTCCCTTCTCTGCCCAGTCTCTGAAGAACTGAGATTTCAGGTATGTGCAGCCACACCTGGCTTGTCATTTGCTTTTCTAGGTGACTTGGAAGTGTTATGTAAGGCTCTTGCATACAGGAATAATCACTTGGGAAGGCTAGTTGCCTCCTCTTGCACCAAATGCTTCCAGAGTGTTCTTTTTTTGTTGGGGGAAGATGAGGACAACAGGGTCTCATGTATTTCAGGCTCGAGCGCACTGTGTAGTTAGCCAAGGGTGACCTTTAATATCCTGATCCTCCTCCTTCCACCTGAGTGCCGGACTCACAGGTATGTACCATTATATTCCATCTTATGCAGTATGGGGATTGAACCCAGAACTTTCTGCTTGCTAAATAAGCATTCTATCAACTGAGTTACATCTCCAGGCACTCCTCCTTCCTTTGACCTCAGAGTATCTGACATTTTTTCAAATCTGGTGACACCAGTCAGCCATTCTTTCTCTCGCTGTAGTGTCGTCCTCTGGACATACTGTTTTAATTGTTGTGGCTCTAATAATAAAGTAAGTTAGCTCTTCTGTGAGATAGGGACAGGCACTGGGTGAGTGAGAGCCATTCTTCCGGAACTGAGCAGATTTGCTAACTGCAGCCTGCCCTCCTCTTTGCGGGCCGTGTTTGAGGGACCAGAGACTTGCGCCCCCTGCTGTCCTTCCAGGGTAAGGTGGAGACTCACTGTAAAACGCCCAGTTCTCAAAAAAAGGAAGTGACTTAGAAACATATGCTCTTTTTAAACACACACACACACACACACACACACACACACAAGCACCAATTCCTTCAAGAGAATCTTATTAAACCCAGGTGTGGTACTGCATACCTGTGATCCCAACACTGAAGGCTGAGGCAGGAGGATCACAGCGAGTTTGAGGGCAGTCTTAAAAAAAAAAAAAAGGGCTCTTATTGGCCCTCCCCAACAGCCTGAATTATCATAAGGCCGCAGCTGTGTGTACAAGGTGAAGAGAGATGTGCTGGTGAAAGTTAAGTTAGAGCAGGGCTGACACACACAGCACTGTACTGAGAAGTTATAAAAAGCCAGTCTCAGCACCTAGGGAAGAAGGCACCTGGCACATGCTAACTTAACTTCAACACTTTAAAATTCTCCTGACTGCCCAATTTGATGGGGATGTCTATGAAAACAAAACTCCCTCTTTCTACTTAAATATAGAAAATGGTTTTGCTGTTTTGTTTTTGTTTTTGTTTTTGTTTTTTTTTTAATACTCTGAAACTCTGGCTCTCTGAACTTTGGGCTATACTTTCCAAAAATATAAACTGTAGATTTAACAAGTTGTGTTCCTGTGGCTGAAAAGGCAAAAGAAGAAATGCCCCCTCCCCCCATGCTAAAAGGAAAATGAAGTTACTGTCTCACCCACTCCACCACAAAACCTGCGGTGATGGTCTTTCTTGGCTAAATGAATCGGTGAAGTGCAGGCAATGGGCTCTCATGATACCAAGATCATGTTGAAGGTCTGAAATTATCGAGGCTCAAAGGTCTGGGAAGTTTCAAGCGAATTTCTGACTCAGCAGGGTGCTTATGACCCAGGCAGAGCAGAGCGGCCTCATTCAGAAGAAAACAAACTTCCCAAGTGTTTTTGTGGCTGAGATTATCAGAGGGCCTGGACCATGGGCCTCCTAACATGCTTGGCACACTGGCACGGGGCTCCTTGCTTTTTATGGTGTGGTCTAGGCACCTCCTCACAAGTCTTTGAGAGTCACAGAAACTATCTGCTATTAAAAAAAACAAACAGGCGGCAAAACATTAACACTACCATTCAATGGGCGGTAGGAATGCCAAGTTCCTTCACACACCTTGAATCAGAAGGCCTAGCAAGTTTTATGACTACCATTTAATTTGCTGTGGAAGTTCCTGACTTCCTGAGGTATTAATGGCACCACCACAGAGTGCTGCTTTTCCAGGCGCTCTAAGCCAGTATGTCATCTCATCAGTGTTCACAGTAATCCAGTGCTGTAGTAATTTAAAATATTGCTAGCCCTGAGAAATTGACTCCAGGATTTTGCCCAAGTTCTGTAGCCAGTTAGTGCTGGAGCTAGTTAGGCCATAGCAGGTTTTGTAATCTGGGTTACTTGGACTCTCTTGCTTTGCCTTTCCAGCCATGTTTTTCAGTTGGCTTTTTAAAAAATTATTATTATTTCATGTGTATGCATATATTGCCTGGATGTAGGTAAGTACACCCATGTTGTGCAATGCCCAAGGAGGATAGACGAGGCTATTGGATCTTCTGGAACTGGAGTTACAGACAGTTGTTAGCTGCCATGTGGGTGCTGGGATTTGAACCTGGGTCTTCTGTAAGAACAGCCAGTGTTATTAACCACTGAGTCATCTCTCCAGCCCCATAGATGTACAGTTTTAAAGCCATATAGGCTGAGTACAGTAGCTCCCACCTGTAATCCCAACTTAGAAGGCTGAGGCAGGAGGACTGTTGTGAGTTCAAGGCCAGTGTGAAACTCTTTCAGAAAGCCAAAAATAAATAAACAAATAAAGGCATATAGCCAGAGTTCAATTCTTGGTGTGAGAAGGAAGGAGGGTAAAGGGAACAGAGAGGGGAATTTTCAGAAGTGAAAAAACTATGGTTTAGATTTCATTAGAGGCCAGGTATGGCAGTGCACATCTGCAATCTCAGTACTTGGAGGTTGAAGCAGGAGGATGGCTGCAAGTTCCATGCCAGCCTGGACTACAGCCTGGGCCCTGCCCGAAAAGCCAAACCCAACAAAAAGATTTCTTCTTTAGTTCTTTGGATTAAAACTGTGATTTTAGGCTGGGCATGGTGGCACACTGGTAAGAGGCAGAGGCAGGCGGATCTCTGTGAGTTCGAGGCCAGCCTGGTCTCCATAGTGAATCCAGGACAGCTGGGGCTACAGGGAGACCCTATCTCAAAAAGACCAAAAAAAACAAAAAAACAAAAAAAACACATTACTATCCTATATAGTTATGTATACATACAATATGTATCTATAAAATTATATATGTATATATATATGTGTGTGTGTGTGTGTGTGTGTGTGTGTGTGTGTGCCAGCAAACAGCATGCACTGTTTTCTGTAGGACTTTCTGGTGATTTTCAGGAAAATCAAAACTGAATACAAAATCAACAAAATTTATATTGCAACAGAGTACTAAGGCCTATCAGTAAGATGCTAGAAATATTAGAGCAAAAAATGTCATTTGGAGATTAAAATGTCTGGGAACCATTGCCTATGGCTTCTCTCCAACATTATTATTATTATTATTATTATTATTACTATTATTATTGTGTGTGCAGGCACATGCATGCCACAGTGTGCATACAGAGATCACAGGACTTTTGGGAGCGAGCTGTTTCCTATTGTATTGAGCTGAGCCTCTCCCCATCTCTGCTGTGCTGCATAGCAGGCTACCTGTCCCATGATTCTCCTGCCTTCCCTCTTGCCACAGGAGTGCTGTGATTACAGATGTACACTAGCACATACTTTTTTTATGTGGTTTGTGGAGATTGAGCTCAGGTTGTCAGGCTTTCACAGCACATTATTTTACCCTCTGAGCCATCTCACCGGCCCCCTTCTTTCTTTTTGAAAGGTCTGGCTAGGTAGCTCAGGCTGGTTTCAAATTGAGGTCCTTTTACCTTAGCCTCTTGAATGATAGGATGGCAAGTACACATATACCGTCATGCCTACATCCTATGCTTACTGGAAGGTTCAAATGGTCTCATGTCCACAAAAGTACTTGAAAAACAAAAATCAAAACATACACATGATGAAATCACACGGGGGGGGGGCAGAAACACGGCAGACTTAAAATTCTGCAGCCTTGAGATAAATCTTGAAATATGCATAACCTTTAGTGGGCATCATAGGTATATTTTTCTTTTTAAAAAAAATTTTTATTTAGCTGGGCGTGGTGGCGCACACCTATAGTCCCAGCACTTGGGAGGCCGAGGCAGGCGGATCTCTGTGAGTTCAAGGCCAGCCTGGTCTACATAGTGAGTTCCAGGACAGCTGGGACTATAGGGAGACCCTGCTTCGAAAAGACAAAAAAAAAAATTTATTATTTTTATTTTTTTTAAACAGAGCATAGGGTAGGAGTTTGTTTACAGAAGAGTGGGTGCCCCACATTTATAGCTGTGCCATAAAGTTCACACTCAAATACAGATCCTGTGACCTCCAGACAGCCAGAGAGAGGTGCCTCCTGGTGTTCTCAGCTTATATATCCTTAGCCCCTCCCCCACATGCAGCTAAGGTTGACTGATTGGGTGGGAGGGGTCACTGACTCCCTCTTCGACTCCTCCGTGAGCATGGGAAGGTGTAACTATAGCTTGCCAGCCTAGTGGTTGGAGGACATTTCCAGTTAACATTCCACCCCTTCCTCCGGCTCTTAGATCCCTTCCACCGGCTCTTAGATTCCTTCCACCAACCTCTTCTGAAAAAGTCCCTGAGCCTTGGAGGGGGTGGTAGGTGTGGGTTGATCTTCCTCCTGTTGTGGCAAGGCACTGAACTTTTGGGTCTCTGCATCATCTGTTTTCCATGGA
>NW_008346390.1:266225-277170 GCF_000622305.1 Nannospalax galili
CTGGCTCTTGTTTGGGGCTGAGATCCAGAAATGGGCAACTCAAGACTCACCAGAGTTTTCACTGGCCTAGGTGGAGCCTGGGGAAGGTGAGTGGGAAAGATGGTTTCTTTTTTTTTAAAGTTTCATTTTATGTGTATGAGTGTAATGCCTGCATGTAAGTGTACCTATGTGGTGCACTGCTCACGGAGGTCAGAAGAAAGCGTTAGAGGGTAGAGCCTGGGGAAGGTGAGTGGGAAAGATGATTTCTTTTTTTTAAAAGTTTCATTTTATGTGTATGAGTGTAATGGCTGCATGTAAGTGTACCTATGTGGTGCACTGCTCACGGAGGTCAGAAGAAAGCGTTAGATTCCCCTGGAACTGGAGTTACAGATGGTTGTTAGCGGTCATGTGGGTGCTGGGAATTGAAATCAGACCCTCTGCAAAAGCAGTCGGTGCTCTTTACAATGAGCTATCTCTCCAGTCCCAGGAAAGATGATTTTTAACTAGATACAGTAAAGCTTCACCTGTCCCTAAGCATAGCATGTCTTCAGAGTATGATGAGCAGCTTGGGTTTAAATGTTGTTTTTTTTTTCCCCAAATCCTAGGAGTCTTGAAAGTGACCTTCCCATCCCACTGTGACACAAAGAATCCACACCACTGACAAGCGAGTTCATGTCAGCTGGGACTACAGGGAGGCCCTGTCTCAAAAAGAAAAAAAAAAAAGAGAACCACTGATATCAAAACCAGAATCTGGTGTATGCAGCACTCTGGTATTTCATTGTAGATTTGGTTGTTCACTAACATTTAAATTGACCTTTATTATTTCTGTGATGCTAGCGAATGAAACTAGGGCCTTCCACGTGCTAGGAGGCAAGAAACAAAACAGCTTTTCAGAAACAATTGCCAATAGTTATTTATTTAAAGTAAAAATACTTACATCAAGGTAAACATCAATGAAAACTTGGTGATTTGGGAAGCAATTAACACACTCTATTGTTAAGGGCACTTTGGAATGGATGCTTGGCATAACAGCATTTCCTGTGTATGTCTTTACATGGTGCGGCACCTCTGCTTAACCTGGAATCACCGGATCTGCAAAACAAAACGACTTTAATTGTGGGCCCCATGTTAGAAAACAATCAAGCATCAAGAATAATGAACGAATGACAAGAGGAGTTGTGTAATGTCCGCACTAGTCTTCCTGCTTCACTGGGCTTAGGTGCCCTGCTGAGTGGTGACTTGGAGCACTCACTTGCAGACCCGTGCACACTCTTGATTTCAAATTTTGCACCCCCCAAATGTAACAGGTCATCTCCACCAATATCTTCGATAACCAGGGCTTTGTAGCAGTACTTAAGTGTCCAACAGAAACCACTCTGTCTGCTAAACAATATCTTGACTGCAAAGCTTCTCTTACTGTTGGTGGATAGATAATGACATGGCACAGCCATTATCACCGTGGCAACAGCACCTAGGCCCTATCAGAGGAAAATTGCACATGGAGCTGCTGCCTCTTGAGCAGGCCTGCCTCGGCTTCCTCTGGAGTATGCTTTTTCTGTCAGTCTGGTGTGCTCTAGGGTACTCCAACCCACAGCCGGTCCAAGACTGCAGATCAGATAGCATTCCACCGAATCGGGCTCTAGAGGATCCGGTTCCACGTGCTATCACGTGGGATTTAGCATCCCAAGCTCTGTTTCAGGGGGTAAGTATATGTCAAGCTGTATGTTTAAACGAGAGTAGAGCAAGCAATGGGCCGCCTGCCTCTTCCGAACTTATACAAGCAGGTTTTCCTGTACATTCTGAGCAGGAACTCCACACAGTGGTCAGCAGCTGCTCCAGAAATCACGGACAGCAACCTTTATTATTATTATTGTGTGTGTGTGCCGAGGATGGAACTCAGCGTCTCGCTTCAGCTAGGGACTCATTCTACCACTGAGATGCATCCTCTCTCTTTTTTCTTTAAAAAGGATCTCGCTATAAGGTCCCAGTTGGTCTAGAACTCCTGGGTTCAACCTATCCTCCTACCTCTGCCTCTTAAGAGCCGGGGCTGGAGACACCGGCCTAGGCCCTGAATCCATTAATTTCCTAGTTCTCCATTCGATATAGCCTTTCCTGACCCTGGCACACACGATTAAGTCAAAAGGAAGGCCAGCAAGAGGCCCCAAACAAACCGTCGCACGGTGAGAGCACTTTGAACATTTTTTTAAATGACGTAGTTTTTCTACAGAAAGAACACACGTGGATGGTGGGCGACACTGACCAGGCCTGAGTGCCCACGTGCGCGACAAGGCTGAGGCCTGGCCAGAAGCTGGAGCCCCGGGCTGGCCTGGGCGCGAGGCCGGGTGTGGAGCTGCGGTCCCGGGCTGTTCTGAGCGCGGCCTTCCGAGACCCCAGGCCGCTCAGGAGGCCGCAGAGGCGGATGCCGAGTTACCTGAAGACCATGTCCTTTCGGGACGTCACCACCGCGGGGCTACCGGTCGCGTTGCCGTGGCAATAAACCTCCGGAACCGGAACCGGCGTCTGGAAGTGACCCCTTCCGGCGTGCCTCCGGCCGGCCAAGCCCCACCCAGCGCCGTTCCCGAGGTCCCGGTGTATCCCAGCAGACCTCGTCTACTTGCGGGAGGAAAGTCCGCCTCTCGGCGTGACTCTGATGGACGTCCATGGTGTCCAATCAACAGGCGAAACGGTTGTCCAGTGTCACTAGGAGGCCTATAGGATGAGGCTCCAGCGTAAGGCCCACCCTCCCAGCGATGGAGCCACCTGATTGGTGAAATCGAGTCACTGTGGACCAGTGTTATCCAATCACCGAGAGCTTCTCGGAGCCGGTCCAATGAGGGCCTGCGGTGGGCGGGCCTAGAAGCCGCGGGCCTGGAAAAGCCTCCTGGCCGCCACAGAGGCCCGTGGGCAGCCGGCATGAGCGGGTCTCTAGGCCGGGCGGCGGCGGCGGCTCTGCTGCGCTGGGGGCGCGGCGCGGGCGGCGGGCTGCCCGGTGTGCGAGCGGCGAGCTCGGGTGTGGGCGGTGGCGGCCAGGCGGAGCAGTTGGACGCGCTGGTGAAGAAGGACAAGGTGGTGGTGTTCCTCAAGGGGACCCCTGAGCAGCCCCAGTGCGGCTTTAGCAACGCCGTGGTGCAGATCCTGCGGCTGCACGGCGTCCGCGACTACGCGGCCTACAACGTGCTGGACGATCCGGAGCTGCGACAAGGTCAGGCCTGCGGGATCGGGCGGCCAGGGCGCGGTGGACTTGAGCACACCGTGGGTGGGAGGGGGCTGGGGCCCTTGCTTGGTCGCCACTCTGGGGGTGGGGGAGTCACCTTTCCTCACCGGCTGGCTGGGGTCGGAAGAGGGTGATGGGGCTGTATGACACCCTCCACCCGCCCTGCCGGCTGGCAGACAGGGGGAAGTTCAGAGAGTACCCGGGATGAGGTATGCACTTGGGGACACTTTGCGGGGCGTGCTAGCCATTGATCTGCTTTCTAGAGACGGGTGTTGGGGAGGAGGGTCAAGCTTGCCAAGGTCTACCTAATGAGGTTGGAAGCCGGCGTCTCGTGCGCAAAGCCCAAGGTGTCAGGGACTGTCTTCTTGCTGCACAGAGAAGGTTGCCCTCTAGTCTGGCTGGACTCAGCTGGGATCTGGTAGTACGAAGGTTGGAGCTTGGGAGAGGAAGCTGCAGTGACTTCTGGACACCCCCGCCCCCCAGGTTAGCACACTGCCTCAAGTTTGGATGCAAGGGGCAGGAGCCAGGGCAGCAAGACCTGTGGCTTTTCGCTGTCCCCGGGAGGAGAGGTTGGGTCCTGATGTCTAATCTTTTATGCCGTTCACCACCTTAGGAGCATTTTCCCACTAGATCTAAGTGGGGAGGAAAACGGGCCAAGCACGGGATCTGATCCTTGGCAAGAGTTGCTCAGGATGGGTGGGCATTGGGAAGGCTGTTCCTCTACTTCTTGGAGTGGGGTCTTCAGGGACCCAGTCTCCTCATCTCCCTGACCCAGTGCTCCTGTTTGGTCACTGTGCTGAAAGCAGACTTTTCTGCGTTAGAATGAAGTGTTCTGCATTGGAATTAGTGGCCTTTGTGCGTTTGTTCACATTGGTAAGACTGGGGCTGTGGAAAGCAGATTTGGATCAGAATCCTCCTGTGAGGTCAGTCTGTAGTATAGACTACGTTTTCCTTTTCAGTAAAGTGAAGATTATGACACAGAACTTGACAGAGTTCTGGTGAGGAAACAAGAGAAAGTAAAAATGATAGCATGGCATGGTAAGTCAAGCCTGTAATGAGCACTCTGGAGGCTGAGGCAGGACCATCACCAGTTCAAGGCCAGATAGGCTACATTGTGGGAGCCCCACTCTCACCCCTTACAGAAACTACCTGTATCTTCCTATCTGGCATAGAAAGAAATCACTTAATGGTAACTGCTTTATTCTCAAACTTACGGTTTTCAAAGTATTTTTCTTCATGTTGTCTAATACTTTCCAAACTCTTCATAACTGAGCCTACATTTGCTCCCAGAGGTATTACTGATAGGCGGAGCTCTCTTTGGGGGCATGGTAAGAGGAGGAAGGTAGGCTCTTTAAGCCTTGCCAGGGGTGATGATAGTCCTTGAGTCATGCTCAGGACCTGGTGCCTTCTTCATCAGCTAAAATTTGGCTGCTTGTGAGGTTCAGGGGTTATCTGGCTCAGGGAGATGTGTAGCCCTGGGTCAGAAAAGCTTCTTGCCTGAGCAGATAAGGGTAAATACTCAGCAGTCTCTCAGCTGGGACTTTCCTGCAGTTGCCCTTAGTAAGCAGTGCTTTGTGAATACTTTGCTTAATATGAACCTTGAGGATCTTGGGTTTAGAATTTGTGTTCTGATTAGTGTAATTGGGGGGTGAGCTATAACAGGATACAGCTAATAGTGAGTCTGATAGCAGGGAGGTGTCTGTCTTCCATCTCACACCTCTGGCTTTGATCTGTGTCATTAGGTGCTCAAATAACAGAAGTAGCACTTTTTGTTGGTGGTGGTGTTTGTTGTTTTGGGGGACAGGAGAAACTTGGCTACCCTGGACTGATTTAGATCAGGCTGGCCTTGAACTTCGGTTGAGCCCCTTGCCCCTGCCTCCCAAGTGCCAGGATTACAAGTATGAGTCATCACTATCAGCTACAAACTTAGATTGTTAGTTTGGTTAAAAAATGTGTTACACAAATCGTTAAACATAACCTATGTGTCTTCTGTGGCTTAGAAGAGTGGACGTTAGTGTACGTGCCAGCATTCCAGCTGGCAGGGCAATGTGAGCATGTCCCCCATGACCTCTCTTAACCATACTGGGTCTTTACTGTGTGAGACTCTTCGTGCCTAAGTCTACACTTCAGTTTGCCAAGAGGCAGCAAGCAACTGCATGCTCACTTCGTCAGCCAGAGCACATTCTGGTGGCTTCTAGGAACAGCAGTAGGACCACTGAGGAGTTGACCCTTCCTTTTCCCTGTGCCAGAGCTTTATAGAGGGCCTGGCCCTGGGCCTGCCCCCCCCCCCCCCCCCCCCCCGGGTCCAGGAAATTTGGTGAGGAGAGGCTGCTGGTCCTCAGTTTTATTATTTTATTATCTGGGGTCCACAGGCCACAGCTACAAGGCCCTCGAGCTCCAGGCACAATGCTGCCTCGGGGTCATTGCCTTTGCTTCTTGGGCAGTTTTTTTTTTAAAGATTTATTTTTACATTTACTTTGTGTTTGGCCTACATGTGTATATGTGCACCATGTATGTGCCCGGTGCCTGTGAATGCCAGAAGAGGGGGTTAAATCCCCTGGAACTGGAGTTACATGCAGGCTGCTGCTAGCCACCATGTGGGTGCTGAGGTCCTCTGCAAGGCCAGCCAGGGCTGTTAACCACTGAGCCATCTCTCCAGCCTATCCTTGGGCTGCCTTGACACCACTGATATCACTGAGCTCCTGTGTCTGCAGACAGCATTTTACCCCCATGGAGGGTCAGGACCTTTTCTTGTGCTAGTCCTGTGGTGCTGGGAATATGAATGCCGCTTGGGCTCGTCAGGCTTTCTCTGACAATTCATATGAATAAAGCAAGGCTGTTTTTATTTACCATCACATCGCAGACTCATCTATGCACACTCTTGACAGTCCAGCTCACCTAGATCTCCATGTATTCTTTGCATCAGAATTCGTGCCTGACAAAGTAGGAGTCAAGAGTTGTTGAAGGCCTGCTACCACCCTTTTTTAAAATTTTCTTTGTAATTTTTAAGTTTCTGGCCCATGTGCATATGTGACATTGCTACATGTGAATGTTACACAACATACAAAGTCGCTGGCATGGCCATCATTCAGGCGCGATTGTTTCTCGGTGCTGGGGACATTTGGAATGCTCCCTGCCAGTACTGATTTTTGTCTACTATAGTTTTCTTTCTGGTCATAGTATGTGTTAGAGGGCCTTCCTTGAGTTCAGCTGGGCTTGGCCTGTTCTCTTCTCCCCAGCTGCCTTCTCCCAGCCCCTCTCCACAGT
The DNA here is from genome assembly GCF_000622305.1 of Nannospalax galili. NCBI lineage: Eukaryota > Metazoa > Chordata > Mammalia > Rodentia > Spalacidae > Nannospalax > Nannospalax galili. The sequence goes on from NW_008346390.1 coordinate 272,686, forward strand.
CATCCCTTAGTAGTTAATAAGCAGCATCAGGCATTGAAGGCCGTAGTTGAACCCTTGCTATTGCATGGAATATTGGAGATCAGATAACCAGTTGCATGTGTGCATTGAAGAACAAGCCACACCCTGTAGGCACTTCGCAGGGGTCATGGTCAGCATGTTGGAGGTGGGCAGGGCGAGACCCAGCTGCTTCACTCCCACGGAGGTAGTCTGTTGTAGGGAGAAGGCCGTCTTGTGTAGATCAGTGAGTGTGCTGAGTTCCAGTAGGACTTTATTTACAAAGGCAGGAAGAGGAAGTGGACTGGCTTGGACTGGACCGAAAGCCAGTTTGCCATCCTCAGGTCTAGAGATAACACCTGTAAGGTGTTCATGATAATGTGGCTTGCGATGGTGATGAATGACAAGATGGAATCCTGTTCTCTTGGTCCGGAACTGGATAAACAGACTGTAGCTCAGTGCTGTAGTGTAAAGCTAAACTGGTCTTAAAGCAAGCTAGAGTATGGTGTATTTAACATGGCTAAATATCAGAAGTACTGTGTTCAGTCACAAAGTGGCAAGGTGTGGTAGAGAGTATAACATCTGCAACGTCTGCGAAAACAGTTGTTAAAGATCAAAGACAGTCCTGTGTATCGTAGATACATGTGCATAGTGTATAACACTTGTAACATCTGCGTATATAGGTGTAGAAATGGAAGACAGCCTTGTGTATTGTAGATGCGTGTGCAGTGAACATGTAGAGATGGGTGGCACAGCCTATGGAGAGGGTCCATGGGTTAGAAGACTGGCTTTGGACTTGAGAAGCCTGGGTGCTGTTCTGGAGCACCATCTGTTAACTTTGACTTTGGGGGAGTTACTTAACCTCTCTGAGCCCTAGCTTCTTCGTCTGTAAAATGGGGCTGATTATGCCCTATGTTTGTAATGATTATGTGGAATATTCAGGGACACACTTAGAGCGTGACGGTCTAGCCCTGAGCTCAGCAAATGGTGTTTTCTTTACTGTACAGCACAGCCACCTTGAGTTGTTCCGAGTTCCTTCCTGGCACTCTCTCATATGTTGTTCAGAAAAGTGTTTGGGCACACCCATATTGTGCTTACTGTGGCTGGGAGCTTAAGTTGCCCCACCAATCAGAATTCATTTCATCTTCCCAGTGAATCTGTGAGGCAGCGCGAGTTCATTTTGCAGAAGGACATGGAAACCGAGGTTGAAAGACTCACCCATTTCTGAGGCCAGGAGGGCTATAGTCCCGCTATCCCTGGCTCTTTGTCTCTTGGGGCTCTGCTGGTTTCTATGCTGAGATCCGCCATCTCCACCAGTCTCCAAGTTAGGGGACAGATAGAAAATGTGACCACAGGAGGTAATAAGACTTGCCTGAGGTCATAGAGCCTGGCCTGTGACTGTGGGAGTTAGACCACATCAGATTCTCCTGAACTTCTCCAGGGACCTGGAAACCACCGGAATGGGGATGGGGCACTTAAGTGCACTAGTGTGGAAAGCACCTTTTGAAAGTGAGTTGCAGCAGAGGGTTTTCAAGGGTATTTTCTCTGTTCTTTTGTTCTGGCTCGATAAACTGGAATTTGTGTGCACACACATGCCTGTGTGCACATGCATGTATGTGTGTGTGTGTGTGTGCACATGGATATGGAGGCCAGAGGTCTATGGCAGGGGTCTTCCTCAATCATTCTCTATTTGTTTTCTAAGATGGTCTCTCACTGAGAGAGAGCCTGGCTAAACTGGCCATTGAGCCCCAGGGACCCTCCTGGCTCCGCCTCCAAAGCACTGATTGTGAGCACTCCCTGCCATGCCCAGCTGCTTTCTGTGGGCTCTGGGGGAGCAAAGATATGGAGGCCAGAGGTCCATGGCAGGGGTCTTCCTCAGTCATTCTCTATTTGTTTTCTAAGATGGTCTCTCACTGAGAGAGAGCCTGGCTAAACTGGCCATTGAGCCCCAGGGACCCTCCTGGCTCCGCCTCCAAAGCACTGATTGTGAGCACTCCCTGCCATGCCCAGCTGCTTTCTGTGGGCTCTGGGGGAGCAAACACAAGTCCAAGCACTTTACAAACTGAGACGTCTCGGCAGCTGGGGAGTACTGTTTTCGGGTTTGATTTCGATGAGCAGTGGTGTTGTGCAAACTGACTTCTCAGCCCCCCCGCCTCTCAGTGAATAACTTGAAATCAACATTTTTGGTCCTGAATTTGATCGCTACCCATCGTGGATGAAACATGGTTGTCACTAACACCCATTCTTGGTCTGGTATTCTAAGTTTCAAAGTTCCTTTCTGATTTGAACTTACTTCAAGGCACATTTTAAAGGACTGTCACTAAATACTGCAGTTTCTGAAAACTAAAGTCTGGAGGAGATAAACCGTGTTTAACAATTCCTTGTGGGTCTCTAGGATTCAGTTAAGGTTTTAGCTTATGGACTGTGGTCTGTAATTACTAGAAGTTTCTCACTTTACTCCATAGGAAGCAATCAGATATCACCTTCGATATAGGCTCATACCTAAAATCTCAGCATTTCAGAGACTGAGGCAGGAGGAGCATTGCGAATTTGAGGCTAGCCTAGGCTACACATTAAGTTCCAGGCCAGCCTTGGCTACGTAGAAAGAGCCTGTCTCATAAAACCAACAAAAATTAAAGAAGCAGAAACATTTAATCCAGATGAACTGCCAGCCAGTGGAACCTTGAGTGCTGTCAGGAGAATGCCATCATTTGCCTATGAGGTAGAGGTCTTGAAATTTCAGCCATGAGGCAAGACGGTGGGCAGAGAGGCCTGGAGGCTTGACAGGGCCTGGCCTGAAAGTCACTTGTTTGGCAGCTTGGTGACAGACCTTGTGGTGGAGTGCCTGCTTTCCTTATAGTCATCAGTAATATAAGGCTTCACGCATGAGCCACCCAGGTCGTTGATCCAGTTGAGGTGCTATCAAAACTCAGGATGTGACAAGCCAGCCTCCTGCTTCTGCAGCTGTGTCTGGACTGTAGCCCTGGGAGCTGGGAGCTGTAAGCTGAAGTAAGCCCTTTGTCCCTTAAAACAAAGAAATAATGGATGGAAAACCATTTTTCTCCCTCCACAAAGATTTTACTAAACATGGTGACACTCTTTAGGATTCAGTGAAGTTGTGGGTGGCCTCAGGCACCATGTGTATTTTCATTTTGGTGTGTTTCAAAATGATAGGCACCCAACAGGAGTCATCAGTGAAAGCTTCTTAGGAAGGACCGCGCAACATGGATAAACACAGACCATGCATCTGAGTACTTCATCTGTGTAAACGGTATTTAAGTTCAGAAGTGAAAGGAGCTCATTTTTAAACATTTCTTATTCCTACACCCCAGTCCCGGTCATAAAGTAAGAGATGGTAACTGACATGGTTGTAAGATAAGCTCCCATAAGCTGCGTGGATTTGAGGGTCAAGTAAAGAGATGAAAACAAAAGCCAAGTGCACACGGCTGGCTAGCGTGCTAAGTGTGTTTACATGGACTTTGACTTGGGCAGGGTATCTCCTGTGTCTACAACTTGATGTTGTAAAGACATCCTAATGACTAGTAGAGTCGAAGAGTTTATCCTCTATTGCTACCCCTACCCCCTTCTTGACCGGGCCTCTCTCTGAAGTCCAGACCCGCCTTAGCGGAGTGCTGGCAACATTGGCCCCCACACCCGGCTGGGGGCTACTTCTAAATGTGTGATGCCTGGAGAAGAGAGATAAACCTGTGATTGGGCTTCGTCCTGCTCTGTTGTCAGCGCACTCAGTACTGTTCAAAGAAAGACAGTAACTTTTTTAAAATTTTATTTTTTCTGTGCATGAGTGTACTGCCTGCATGTGTGTAAGTGCACCCGTGTCATGCAGTGCCGGAGGAGATCAGAAGATGGCGTTGGGTCCCTGTAACTGGTGTTACAGACGGTTGTTAGCTCCCATGTGGGTACTGGGAATTGAACCTGGTCCTCTGTAACAGCAGCCAGTGCTCTTGACTGCTGAGCCATCTCTCCAGCCCCAAGATAGCAACTTTTATGAGAAAAATACATTGTATCTTGAGATTGTTGTGATAAAACTCAAATTGTTAAGTTTATTTGGAAAATAAATAACAAATGATAAGGTACCAAGAAAAAATTTGTACTTTTAGTTTGTCTACATAAAAAAATCACCACATGACTGGGCTTTTAGTTTTCATGATACTGTATTTTGTTGGAAGCATCTGTTTGCTTATTTATTTTTATTTTTTATATTTTATTTTTAATTTTATGTGTATGGATGTATTGCCTGCATGTATGTAAGTGTGCCCATGTGATGCAATGCCCACAGAGGTCAGAAGAGTGTTAGTCCCCTGGAACTGGAGGAGTGAATAGCTGTTAGTCGCTATGTGGGTGCTGGGAATCAAACCTGGGTCCTCTGCAAGAGCAGTCAGTGCTCTTAACCTTGGAGCCATCTCTTCAGCCCCTCATCTTTCTGTCCTGCTCCTATTTTGTTAGCGCCATCATCCTTCTGGCTCAGCCCTG